>NC_048219.1:21332179-21355209 GCF_002007445.2 Ailuropoda melanoleuca
GTCAAATAAATAAATAAAATCTTAAAAATAAAACCATAGAGGATAGGGTAGCTCAATTTTTAACTTTTTAAGGGACCTCCACACTGTTTTCCAGAGTGGTTGTACCAACTTGCATTCCCAATGATCCAGCCATTGCACTACTGGGTATTTACCCCAAAGATACAGATGTAGTGAAGAGAAGGGCCATATGCACCCCAATGTTCATAGCAGCTTTGTCCACAATAGCTAAATCGTGGAAGGAGCCAAGATGCCCTTCAACAGATGACTGGATTAAGAAGTTGTGGTCCATATATACAATGGAATATTACCCAGCTATCAAAAAGAATGATTTCTCAACATTTGCTGCAACATGGTCGGCACTGGAGGAGATAATGCTGAGTGAAATAAGTCAAGCAGAGAAAGACGATTATCATATGGTTTCTCTCATCTATGGAACATAAGAACTAGGAAGATCGGTAGGAGAAGAAAGGGATAAAGAAAGGGGGGGTAATCAGAAGGGGGAATGAAGCATGAGAGACTATGGACTCTGAGAAACAAACTGAGGGCTTCAGAGGGGAGGAAGGTGAGGGAATGGGATAGGCTGGTTTTGGGTAGTAAGAGGGCACGTATTGCATGGTGNCGTATCGCATGGTGCACTGGGTGTTATACGCAACTAATGAATCATCGAACTTTACACCAAAAACCAGGTATGTACTGTATGGTGACTAACATAATATAATAAAAAAACATTAAAAAAACAAAACAAAAAAACCCAAAAATCCAAAGCCATAGAGGAGAACATAGGCTGTAACCTCTTCGCCATTGGCCACAGCAACTTCTTTCATGACACATATCCAAAGGCAAGGGGAACAAAAGAAAAAAAATGAACTTTTGGGACTTCATCAAGATAAAAAGTTTCTGCACAGCAAAGGAAACAGTCATCAAAACAAAGAGGCAACCCACAGAATGGGAGAAGATATTTGCAAGCGAAACTACAGATAAAAGGCTGGTATCGAAGATCTATAAAGAACTTCTCAAACTCAATACACGAGAAACAAATAATCAAATAAAAAAATGGGCAGAAGATATAAACAGATATACGCAACTAATGAAGCATCAAACTTTGCATCGGAATCTGGGGATGTACTGTATGGTGATTAACACAATATAATAAAATAAAATTAAAAAAAAAAAAGAAGATATGAACAGACACTTTTCCAATGAAGACATACAAATGACTAACAGACACATGAAAAAGTGTTCAAAATCATTAGCCATCAGGGAAATTCAAATCAAAACCACCTTGGGATACCACCTTACGCCAGTTAGAACGGCAAAAATTGATAAGGCAAGAAACAACAAATGTTGGAGAGGATGTGGAGAAGGGGGAACCCTCTTATACTGTCGGTGGGAATGCAAGTTGGTACAGCCACTATGGAAAACAGTGTGGAGGTCCCCCAAAAAGTTAAAAATAGAGCTACCCTATAACCCAGCAATTGCACTACTGGGTATTTACCCCAAAGATACAGATGTAGTGAAGAGAAGGGCCACATGCACCCCAATGTTCATAGCAGCACTGTCCACAATAGCTAAACTCTGGAAGAAGCAGAGATGCCCTTCCACAGACGAATGGATAAAGAAGATGTGGTCCATATATACAATGGAATATTACTCAGCCATCAGAAAGAACGATTACCCAACATTTGCAGCAATATGGATGGGACTGGAGGAGATTATGCTAAGTGAAATAAGTCAAGCAGAGAAAGACAATTATCATATGGTTTCACTCACCTGTGGAACATAAGGAATAGCAGGGAGATCGTCAGGAGAAGGAAGGGAAGAATGAAGGGGGGGTAAACAGAAGGGGGAATGAACCACGAGAGACTATGGACTCTGGGAAACTGGGTTTCAGAGGGGAGGGGGGTGGGGGATTGGGCTAGGCCAGTGATGGGTATTAAGGAGGGCACGTATTGCACGGAGCACTGGGTGTTATACGGGAACAATGAATCATGAAACACTACATCAAAAACTAATGATGACTAACATAACAAAACAAAACAAAAAAGAACAGGGTGCTAACTCAAGTTATCAAAGAGTTCCTATTTCCTAGGTATTTTGATATTAAAAAGGGGATCCCTAGAAAGTGAGTACACATACACATACCTTCACTAGAAAGTTAAAAATGAATTTTCTGTCTTATTAAGTCCTTATGAACTTGTTTCAAAAACATTCAGAGACCATCACATCTCTAAGAAAGGGCCAAAGCAAAAAAATTCTGCAGTTGCTTGCATATAATAGCATACATGGGACTGTGTTACCAGTATCCAAAAGCATATTTTCCAGCAACTTAAAAAAAATATCAAAAACTCTAACCAAAGGTTAGCTACTAGGGAAATTTTTTAAAAAATCACATAATTATTATATAGTAAATACAACAGTAAAATAATAGCTACAATTTATTTCTTTTTATGGGCCAGGCATTATGTTCAACATTTTATATACATTATCTCATTCAGTCTTCCAACTCTGAAGGTCAGCAGGTCTTGGGTTGGCTACAGTAGGTAGAAAACAGGGAACCAAGTATGAGTCTTAGATTTTCTTCTTGAGCCACTAGATACATCTTGGTGCTGATACTGAGATGAGGACAACAAGGGGAAAAATCAGACTCTGGCAGGAAAATTAAGAGTTCACTGATGGTCTTATTAAATTTGAGCTGTTTCCTAGAAGTGGGGGGTAGGTGGACACTGAGCCTAGAGCTTAGGAGAAAGGTCAGGGCTAGAGATATAAATCTGTGACTTACCTATATCTAGATGGTATTTAAAACCATGGTGCTTAGGGGCACCTGGGTGGTTCAGTTGGTGGGGTATCTGACTTTTGGTTTTGGCTCACGTCATGATCTCATGGGTTGTGGGATCAAGCCCCTCAGTGGACTCTGTGCTCAGTGAGAAGTCTGCTTGAAGATTCTCTCCCTCTGCCCCTCCCCCACTCTCTCTCTCAAATAAATAAATAAATCTTAAAAAAAAAACCACCCATGGGAGTGAATATGATCACTTAGGTAGAGAATGTAGACAGGGCAGTGGGTACTACAGAGTACTCAATACTCAAAAGGGTTGAAGAAAGGTAGAAGAGCCTATAAAACAGACTGAGAGAAAGCAGCCAGGAATATAGGAGGAAAAACAGGAAGATGGGGTTATAGGAGCCAAGAGAAAAAGTTTCAAGAAGGGCACAGCCAATTTTATTCAAAATTGCTAAGAGGTCCAATAAGATAACAACAGAGAAGTAACCATTGTATTTAACATTACTGAAGTCACTGGTGATTTTGACAAGACAAAGTGGCAGAAATGAGCAATGGAAGCTCAGTTACAGTGGGCTCAAGATAGAATGGAGGTGAGCAAAGGGGAAAGGGTGACTACAGACAAGTTTTTCAAGAAATATTGCTTTGACTTCTGCACAGCTAAGGAAACAATCAACAAAACTAAAAGGCAACCTACAGAATGGGAGAAGATATTTGCAAATGACATATCTGATAAAGGATTAGTATCCAAAATATATGAAGAACTTCTAAAACTCAACACCCCAAACCTGAATAATTCAGTTAAAAAATGGACAGAAGACATGAATATTTTTCAAAGCAGACATACAGAGGGTCAACAGACACATCAAAAGATGTTCCACATTACTCACCATCAGGGAAATGCAAATTAAAACTATAATGAGATATCACTTCACACCTGTCAGAATGGCTTGAATCAAGAACACAAAAAACAAGAGACATTGGTGAGGATGTAGAGAAAGGAGAACCCTCTTACATTGTTGGTGGGAATGAAAACTGGTGTAGTTACTGTGGAAAACAGTATGGAGGTTCCTCAAAAAGTTAAAAAATAGAACTACCCTACAATCCAGCAACTGCACTATTAGGTATTTACCCAAAGAATACAAGAATACTAATTCAGTGGGATACATGCACCCTGCTGTTTACAGCAGCATTATCAACAACAGCCAAACTATGGAGAGAGCCCAAATGTCCACTGACTGATGAATGGACAAAAAGAATATTACTCAGACACAAAAAAGAATGAAATCTTGCCATCCGCAATGACACGGAGAAGTATAATACTTAGTGAAATAAGTCAAGAAAGACAAATACCATATGAGTTCACTCAGATGTTGAATTTAAGAAACAAAACAAACAAGTAAGGGGAGAGAAAGAGAGAGGCAAACCAAGTAACATACTCTTAACTACAGAGAACAAACTTATGGTTATCAGAATGGAGGTGAGTAGGGGGAAGGGTTAAATAGGTGATGTGGATTAAGGAGTGCACTTGTTGTGATGACTGCCAGGTGCTGTATGAGAGTGCTGAATCACTATACTGTACATCTGAAACTAATATTACACTGTATGTTAATCAACTGGAATTTAAATAAAAACCTAAAAAAAAAAGAAATGTTGCTTTGAAGGGAAAAACAGAAATGTGGTAACAATTGGAGGGGGATGGGAACATTAAGGCACTTTTTTTGAGATTGAAGCTATTAGAGCATTTTTGTATGCTGATGGGATTGGTCCAGTAGAGAGGGAGAAACTAGTAATGCCAGAGAAAGGAGATAATTGCAGAAGCAAAATTCTTGAGAAAAGGAGATGGCATAGAACCCAGAGCAAATATGTAAGAATTGCCCTTTTACAGGAGCAGAGATACTTCATAGATTTTCACAGAATATAAAGCAAAGCATATGTGTACAGATACGGGGAGATGAGAAAACTTCATGTCTGACTGCTTCTATTTTCTCTGGTTCAGTTTCTGAAACTAGTGAGTCCATTCCTCTAAATTCCTATAAATCCTGCCTAGGACCTCCCAAGTGAGCAGGCCTTGTGAACAGTAAGAAACCCTCAGAGAAGTAAGGAGAAGCATGCATGCACCATACTCTAGTGTCTGACCCAATAAAGCTTCTCTTAGTGTAGTGGTTCTCAGATTGTAATCTCTGGAACAGCAGTAAACAGCATCTTTAGAAGTTAGAAATGCAAATTATCAGGTCCTACTCCAACCAACTGAATTAGAAACTCTGGGGACAGGGCCCAGCAACCTGTTTAAATAAGTACTCTTGGTGATTTTGAGAAGTTTGAGAACCACTGTCTTTGCAGAATGCTGAAGGCTTCTGGGAAGACTGAAATAGCAACTTCTTAGATACGAGAATGTCAGAAGCAAGAGCTTTTCATAATGAACCTAAGTATATGATAAATGCTTTAAAAGCATTGGGAGGCAGCTATGTTAACTTCTTCTCACCTACCTTTGCCTCAAAGGCCAAGTCCAAGGCCATAGCACAATCCCATGAGTATGACAGCAATTACTCCATGAGATTCAGGCCTCAGATGAAACTGACCCACTGAAGAAGGCTGATTTTAAATTTAAAAACATGCACTTTGGGGAAAAAAAGTACATAACAAGATAGAAATGAGGGAGATGTCGCAGAGGGATGCTTGATTTGGAGTCAAACAGATTGTGGTTCCATGAGTAGAACCACCATGTGTGATCTTGAATAAAATACTTAACTTTTCTGAGCTCAGTTTTCTCATCTAAAAATATGAAGGTACCAAAATCTTACCTTGGAAAAGAGTCCACGACTGCAATCCCTTCTGAGTAAAGAATCTGGAAGTAGTCCCCAAGTTGCCATGTGTTGTATCATGTGACCCTGGTCACAACAGGTTGGACCAGTAGCTTTAGACCAATAGTGCAACATTCCTACACTTCAGAAAGTGTGACTATGTCACGGCAGAGACAGTTTTCTATAATTTTATTCCGTATTCAGAAGTAACCAGAGCTGTCTCTGTTTCTTTGTAGTAAACACACAACTACCTTATAGGGTTGTTATGAGAATTAACTGAAAAAATGTGAGTATAATCTATAACACAAAGACTGGCACATAACACTCAAAAATGTAGCTATTCGTTAGTAACAAGAGCTCCAAAGCCATTAGTGCCACAGGTGAGATCAAAAAGCCTCAGCACCCAAAACAAAACCCCAAAGTAAATGAGTATAGCTGCAGAGTCATGAAGCCTCACTTTGCAATGCTTTTAGTTCTGAGCCTATGAAATATGTGCTCCAGTGGCTTCAGTCCAGAAGAACTCATTGAACTCCTATCCTGCAGCTTTCTCTTGTATTACTTTGTACGGGTGGAAATTTTGTTGTTGCTTTCTGGTATGGAGGAAGTATGGAGGAGCTATGTTAGAACTTTTAGAATATGTTACACAGAATTTTTCCAATGTAACTGAAAGTGGGGTCATGGTTGGATTCAGGGTATGGAAGATTCTGAAAACATGGAGAGGAGTTGAGTATTAGCACTTCAAAACTGGTCTTGGAGTAGTGGAAAAATACAGAGAAATGATGACCAAAGAAGATGGCCTTGATGAAGGGAATCTAGAACAGAGAGGCCATTCAGGAGGCCACAGGTCTAATTTAATCTAAAAGTTCCCAAAGCCCTCAACCAGACCAGTGGTGATGGGAAATAAAAAAGTGTGAATGTCATTTTGAAGGTCAAGGCATCAAAAGAAGTTGGTGACTGAATGTTGGGAATGAAAGAAAAATGAGCGCTTGACAGTCAGTTTGGTAGAGTGAGGAATGGTGGTGCTACTGCCAGAGTTAGGGGAACCTTTTCTGGTTGAAGGCCAGAATTCATTTTTGGATTTCTCAAGCTTGAGGTGATTGGGATTTTTCAGTGGAAATGCTTATAAGGCAGTGCTGACTGGAACTCAGATAAGTGGGAAGAAGACAAGGCTGAGATTAACAGAGAGGTAAGCTCGGAAGCCAAGACATTAAAAAAAAAAGTTCTCAGGGGGGTATAGAGGAAGAATAGAAGTCCAAGGCCCAAGTCTTGAAAACTGTCCTACGTCTAAGAGGTGTGTCTAGTAGTGATATAAAAGAGCAAACCAGGGAAAGCAAGAAAAGTAAGGCTGATAAATATCTGGAGAACCAGTCTAGTGCCAGGCAACAGAAGCCAAGAGAAGATATTTTTCCTCAGCAAAGGCTGATGTGGTAACATCTGGAAAAGAATACTGATGTCAATAGCAAAGCACAATGCTGTGGAAGCAACACAAGTGAGTTCAGAATACTCTGGGTGGCCTGTGTAGAGCCTATATCTTCCACAGCTAGGCTAAAGTTCATTTAGCAAGACCCATGTAATGACTGATGGCAAGTGTCACTAACACTGTCGGAGGGGGCAAACTGGTAGACGAAGCACTTCTCTGAGATATGGGGACTTACCTAACTCATCCCAGAGTTGCCTGCACTTATCTGTCATGCTTGTTCCTTGCTGCCTCCAGAGTGTGAGTCGTGGGTCGGCCATAAACTGCTCAGTTATCAGCGTCAGCATCCTGGCTCCATTGGAATCCCTCATCCGCAGCATCTCTCGAACCTGACACATAAGGAGGGGCCAGGGGTTGGTGACTGCACATCATAAACAAGCAGGAGGAGAAGGAAGGGGAGGAGAAGATGAGGTATCTAAGCATAACACACCCAACGAGCCAAAAAGAAGGCTTCTTGTTCTATAAGCAAGTTCTCTGCATATATCAAGAAAGCCTGCTGTACACAATGAGATACCAACTTCACATCCACTAGGATGGCTAGAGTCAAAAAGTCAGAGAACAACAAGTGCTGGTGAGGATATAGAGAAATCAGACCCCTGACACACTGTTGGTAGGAATGTAAAATGATGCAGCCACTTTAGAAATCAGTACAGCAGCTCCTCAAATGATTATATGTAGAATTATATGACTTATCAATTCTAATCCTAGAGAGAAATGAAAACACAGGTCCACACAGAAACTTGTATGAGAATGTTTATAAAAGCATTATTTATAATAGCCAAAAGGTGGAAATAATCCAAATATCCACTAACAGAGAATGGATAAACAAAAGTGATATATCCATACAATGGAATAGTATTCAACCATAAAAAGGAATTAAGTATGGATACATGTCACAACATGGATGATCCTTAAAAATATTATGTTAAGTGACAGAAGCCAGTCACAAAAGACTATATACTATATTATTCCACTCCTAGGAAAGCCCAGAATAGGGAAATCTATTGAGATAGAAAATAGATTAGTGGTTACTTAGGGCTAGGGGAGGGAGAGTGAGGGATAGGGGAAGTGACATGTATAGAGTATGGGGTTTCTTTTCAGGGTGATGAAAATGTTCTAAAGTTGACTATGGTGACAGGTGCTACATATCTGTGTATATATTAAAAAACAATGAATTGCACACTTTCAGTGGGTGAATTATTGGTCACTAAAGGCATTAAGAAAAAAAGAAAGAAAGAAAACCTTCTGTGAGAGCCCAGAGTCCCAAAATACTACATCTCTTCAAGGCCTCATCTGGCAGCCTTGGGTTCAAAGCAGAGGGATGGTGGCTTCCTTACTAAAACTCCCAGCAATGCTAACTTATTTAGAGTGGAGCAAAAGGAAGAGGACTACCAGGGTAAGGTAGTAGGGGTCCCTGGATGCCACCTGCTCTGGATCAGGTCTGCTCTGATCAGCCCTCCCATTAGTTTTCAAGTCTTCAGTACAGATAGGTGAAGTGAGCTAGCTACAATGCATGAAGCCAGAAGTGTGGTGAGCCCAGTTTACTTAAAGGAAAAAAAAATACCTTTCATATCTTACCTTGGCAAACATTGAATTGAGTTGCTTTCCAGAGCCATAGTAACCACCCTGGGAGAGAAAGAGCTTCACTTGTTCTTTCACCTGTTCTTCATCCAAATGCCAACAGTTCTCATCATCAATGCTGGCCCCAGCTGTGGGGTCAGGGGCACCTGTGAGGAACGGGAATGGTGAAATGAATCCCCTGAATTCATACGCTACACATTTGGCAGGAGGGGGTACTTTGTGAGTATATTAAAAAAATGGATGGCTTATTTTGCCTTATTCTGGGCTTTGTCAACTCTGTGGTCCTACGTAAACATAAGAGGGCTAATGCTAGTTTCATACTCACTTATGTCTCAGTCTTATCCCCTTCCAAGGTCTACAAATACCATTCTAGGGGGAAAAAATACCAGAAGGAAATGCACAAACACGAAAATAGTGATGTATTTTTTTACCTAGGAGGGTGACATTTATTTTTTCCCCTTCTTTTTGCCTTCCTATAAAGTTCAAATAAACCTTAAAGTACAGGTTAAAAAATTCTGTTTTTGAAGTTCATTATGCAATTGTAGCTTCTCAGCAGAGTCAACACTTCTAAATCTCTAGAAACTTGCCCCTTAAAGCAAAGGCAGAGTTGCATACAAGGTGAAAAATTTTATAAATTTATACTCAAAATATCTTTCATATCTGGACTCACCACACCACCTTCAAGTGGTTTTGGTTATTTACACATCCCTCTCCTTTCATGCCCTGTTAGCAGCTGCTCACAGCTGAATCACCCACAGCACTGTGCTGGTCATGTGACAGGCACCTAGGGAATACTTATTGAATGAAAATGGAATCTTCTCTCACTGTCTCAAAGACAGAGTCCTGTGTTAAGTTTTTAGAAACTTGCCTCCAAGTGATAAAAGGCTCTAAATCAAACGCTCTACAGGTATGGTCATGCAACAGATTATAAATTCATGTCATGTTTAATCAGTCAGTTTACTTTTTCTCTTGTCTTCCTGTATCAAAGTCCTGTTTAAATGAAATCCAGGTCTACCCAGAAAAGCTGCTCTTTTGCTAAGCTTTTTTTTTTTAAGATTTTTTTTGTTTATGTGACAGAGAGACAGCCAGCGAGACAGGGAACACAAGCAGGGGGAGTGGGAGAGGAAGAAGCAGGCTCCCAGGNAAGATTTTTTTTGTTTATGTGACAGAGAGACAGCCAGCGAGACAGGGAACACAAGCAGGGGGAGTGGGAGAGGAAGAAGCAGGCTCCCAGTGGAGGAGCCCGATGTGGGACTCGATCCCAGAACGCTGGGATCATTCCCTGAGCCGAAGGCAGACGCTTAACGACTGCGCCACCCAGGCGCCCCTGTGCTAAGCTTTTTTACTGTCTCTTATTGTCCATGAAATCAGGAGGTTCACACATTCACTTATTCTACAAGTAGTAATTAATACATATGACTGTCCCGTCTCTGGTTATCTACTAAATGCTACTTTTCTTTGAATGTATTATTCTAGACACAGTTCTGATTATATCACTTCCCCACTCTGAAGTCTTCAGTGATGCAACATTTTTATTAAATTGAGTCCAAATGCCTTAGCTTGGCATTCCAGGCTCTCCATGCTCAGGCCTTGTCTTTCATTTCTAGCCTTGTCTACCTTATATTTATGCTATGTTTCAGCTAGAAACTTAGTGTTCTCAGAAATCAACCACATTTCCTTATGACTTTACTTCTGCTTTTTCCTTTATTTCCCTCCCTCTCCTACAACCTGTTCTTCGGCCAAACAAATGATACATCTTATTGTCAGTATTGCCTCGGCTCTAGAGTCAGGGCTGCAATGAGCAACGGAAACCATAAAATAAGTATACAGAAAGGCCAACATTGGCATGCTTCACGTACTGTTTAGTTCACTTGGCAGAAGTGGCTCTTTTACCCCCTCACTACATTAGCCATATAACTCATTGCCACCTGTAAAAAGTATGTCCATTTCATGCTTGAATACATATAAAGGGAGTAACACCCTTGGCACTTTATTACTTTTCTTAGAGATCTGTTGCAGTTTGCTCTACATCAGAATTGTGCATTTCTCATACATTCCCAAAACTGAAGTTTTTAAAGAGTAAGTGTTCAGTTTTGTACCTCACAGTGTCTGGCTCATTACAGCACTGAGTTAATATTTATAGAACAAACAAACACGCCATCCAGCTTTAAGCTCCAGGTGGGCAAATAATATATCCTATACTTTTTATGTATCCCTAAAGTGGCAAAGCAGAACAAATATACTCCTTATCCTTAAATATTTGTTAATAAGAGCCATATCTTTAGTGCTTCCTACATGCCAGAGTCTAAGCACTTTTTATACATATCCTCACTACAACATACTCTCCTTGAGGGCATAACTGGTTTTGTTTGTTGGTATATTTGCAACATGTAGAACAGTTCTTGGCACACAGTAGGTGCTCAGTGATTATTTGATAAGTAAATTCCAATGAACTCTCATAAACTCTATAAGTAGTATTATTATTCTAATTTTATTTTTTTAAATTTTATTATATTATGTTGGTCACCATACAGTACACTATTAGTTTTTGATGTAGTGTTCCATGAGTTATTGTTTGCGTAACACCCAGGGCTCCATGCAATATGCGCCCTCCTTAATACCCATCACCATGAAAAAACTAAAGCTTATACAGGTAAGTAATGTAACAGATGGAACGTATATGAGTCAGTATCTATATGCTGGTCTCTCTTCAAAGTCTGCTTTTCACTACAACACTAACTTCAGCCTCCAGCCTCATAGGCCTGAGCATGGAGAGCCACAGGCTGGTTTCAGGCCCCTGAGCATAAAGCTGGATGGTGTATATGAAGATAGTCAAATCCTGCTTGGCCTATTCCGCTATAGAATACAGGATTAGTCAGAATAAGGCATTTTACCCTTAGTGAGGATGATAGAGTTCTTACCAGTACAGTGATTCTCAAATGTTAATATACAGAATAATCACCTGGGGGTTTGTGTTAAAAATGCAGATTATAGAGTCTCACCTCTAATGATTCTAGTTTTTAGTAGTTCTATAAAGACAGAACTGAGATAAAATGGGATATACTAGGTATAAACCAAGGACTGGGCCTTTGAGTACCTTGTTGCCAAGGATGGGGAAGAGGGAAGAACAGAAATTGTGCTCCAAAAACAAGCAAAGATGGTTTGAATACCAATTCTGACTCTTGGGTGATTCAATTAGGATACGAAAAAGCAGGAACAAGACCCAATCTCCTAGGGGAGATGGCCTTAATTAACTGGCTGTAAGTGTGGAGTGATAGATAACCCCCTATAAAAGTTCAAAGGGGTATGGAGAAAACTGGAGAATCTTTTGGGCCCAGGTGGTGGTAGTGGCAGCAGCTCTGGAAGAAATAAGGTGCCGTTTATAAATACACAGTGTACAGACTAAAGAAAACTGCTGGGAGAGCGCTCGGATAAGGCAAAGCCTTGAGAGTTACTAACAGTGAAATTTCAACTAGAACTTCAGAACGGTTCGTTAATTTGATAGGAAAAAAAGAAGATAAACTATGTAATTGTTTGCTGATCTATAGTGAACCCAGGAGATGAGAAAGACAGCTGCCAAAATGAATGGCTGCAGCAAAAAGGAAGTGAGTCAATATTTGAGGCATCCAGGTAACACTACTATAAGGAGTTGGTGTGACGGTTGAAGAAATTAAAGTCATCTGGGAGAGCATGAATTGGCAAGAGGCCCCAAGGAGGATTTTCTAAGACATTTTCATTTATTCAACCAATATTAACTGAGAGCCTACTATGTGTCAGGACCTGTGCCAAATACTGGGTGTATGGTGGTAAATAAAGCAGATATAGGTCTTATCCTTGGGGAGCTGATAGACTAGTTGGGGAAAGGGACGTTAAACAAACAATTACACATGTAACATATTTGTGTGGGAAGAAAGACAGGTCAAAGTTTTTCCTGAGAAAGTAGCATTTAAGCGAACACCTGAGGAATGAATTAGGAGTTAGCCTAGCAAAGAGTGGAGGAAATACTGTGTGTATTTTTCGCTCAAAGAAGCATAAGGTCACAAATTATTGTGGTAATTAAGTACAGTAATGATAAGGGGGAGAGGATAGGACGAGTTATTTCAAGAAGAGGGAAAATCACATGAAACTGTAAGAAAAAGCCAGATGATGCAAGGTTTTATAGGCCATATGAAATCTGGACTTCACCCATGACAAAATCTGTAGTTATAGAAAAGTTACTCTGGATAGCTGTGTGGAGAATGGAATAGAAGGGAGCAATAGTGGAAAAGGAAAGATAAGTTAGAACTCTATAGTAGCAATCTAGGTGGAAGATTACAGTAGTTTGATTTGGGGTGATGGTAGTACCACTAGAGAGAAGTGGAAAATGATGAAATATACTTTGGAGGTAAAATTAACAGGTCCTGCAATGAAATGCATATGGATTATAAGTAAAAAGTATTAGGGATGACTATAAGATTTCTATCATGATCCAGTGGCTAAATGGTGGTGCTATTTATTGAGCAAGTTTGGGGAGGAAGGTAAATTCACATTTGGATATGTTGATATGGGGATGTCTCTGTGATATGGAATAGTCAGTTGGATACAGGAGAGGTAATCTGTGAGTCATAGTACATAGAGGACGTTCAAGTCAAGGACATAGCTGAGATTGCTTATAGTGATCATGTAGAATAAGAGGAGAAGAAAACTTAAGATAAATCTGTAAGAAATGTCAAGAGTAAAGATCAGATAGTGGAGGAGGGCAGAGCATGTAGGAATGAATGAACAAGAACATGGATAATTTTAATTAGATAAACTAGATCTGTAGTTCACAACCAGCCTCTCCAGCTGTCCCTTACTAACTCCCAGGCAAAATCTTTTTAAAAAATCCTTTGGTTAAAAAAAAAAGATAAAAATGTTTCTATATATGTTCATATTAGTCTTTTCATAAAAAGAGGTGAGCATGAAACTAATTACCCTCAGTAGTGGTAAAGTGGACCCAGTCAGTTTTAATGTTATAGTGTGAAATTTTCCATAGGATTGTAAAAGAAATGGTAGCAAGTGAAGACAAAATAGAAAGGATGTCTTGTATAAATAATTGTGAAACAAACTATCATGTGGATTGAGGCTCCAAGTTAGCATTGAGGCTGTAACAATGAGACCTGTCCTGAGGGAACTATTAAGACTATGGAACCAATTTTTCTTTCATTGTTAAACATCCTTTTTTAAATTATAAAAATAATACATGCTTATTATATAAAATACACTAAAGCATAAAGAAAATAAAATCCAGCTATAGTGTTACCAGCCATAGATTACTATTGTTAATATTATGGTGTATTTCCTTCCAGTCTTTGTGTACACATGTACGTATATGCACATACACACACTGCTTTTAGTTATTTATTTTTAATTTTTTTTAAAGATTTTATTTATTTATTTGACATAGAGACAGCCAGCGAGAGAGGCAACACAAGCAGGGGGAGTGGGAGAGGAAGAAGCAGGCTCCCAGCGGAGGAGCCTGATGCGGGGCTCGATCCCAGAACGCTGGGATCATGCCCTGAGCCAAAGGCAGACGCTTAACCGCTGTGCCACCCAGGCGCCCCTCACACACTGCTTTTAAAACTAATATTTTTAAACTGAAATAGAAATTATGAAGAGTGCACAAATATTACGTGTACAGCTTGATGAATTATCACATAGTAATTACAACAGTGTAACTATCACCAAAGTCAAGAAATAGAATACTACCAGCATCCCAAAAGCCCTTTCACAAACACTATCTCCTTTCCTCTTCCCCCAAATTAACTACTATCCTAACTTCTAACACCGGGGACTTGTGTTTGAACGTTACATAAGTAGAATCATACAAGAGTTATTCCTTTGTGTCTGGCTATATTCAGCCAATATCATGTTTGTAAGATTCACCCATATTTTGGGGTTCAGCAATAGTACTTATTTTCATTAATGTATAGTGTTCTATTATATGGCTGTACCAATTTATTTAGTCATTCTACTGTTGATGGACATTTGGATTGTTTCTATTTAAGCTGTTGCAAATTATGCTACTCATTTCCATTGAACAGACATCTAAAAGAATCTCTGGGCCACAGGGCATGCACATGCTCAACTTTAGACAATGCTCAACAGTTTCTCAAAGTGACTGCCACAATTTGTGGCTGCACTATAGTAGTTCCCACACGCAATCTATTAGTTCCAGTTGCTCAATATCCTCACCAATAGTTGCTACTGATAGTTTTAAAAATTTAGCCATTCTGGTGGGTATGGGGGGAAATGCCTTATTCTGACTAATCCTGTATTCTATATAGCGGAATAGGCCAAGCAGGATTTGACTATCTTCATATACACCATCCAGCTTTATTGCTCAGGGGCCTGAAACCAGCCTGTGGCTCTCCATGCTCAGGCCTATGAGGCTGGAGGCTGAAGTTAGGGTTGTAGTGAAAAACAGACTTTGAAGAGAGACCAGCATAGAGATACTGACTCATATACTTTCCATCTGTTACATTACTTACCTTGGTATCTCATTCTGGTTTTAATTTACATTTCCCTGATTACTAATTAAAGTACCTTTTAATAGGTTTATTAGTCGTTTGGATATCCTTTTTGTCAAGTGCCTTTCTGTGTCTCTTGTCCATTTTACTATTTGTAGGGGTTCTTTATAGTATTAGGATATAAACTCTTTGCCAGTTATACATACTGTAAAATACCTTCTCCCACTACTTGCCTTTTTAGTCTCTTAGATGTCTTTTGATAAAAAGAAGTTTAAAATTTTAATGTAGTCCCATTTTTAAAAATAATTTTTATTTTGTTATATTAGTCACCATACAGTACATCCCCAGTTTTTAATGCAATGTTCCATGATTCATTATTTGTGTATAACACCCAGTGCACCATGCAATATGTGCCCTCCTTACTACCCATCACCGGCCTATCCCAATCCCCCACCCCCCTGAAGCCCTCAGTTTGTTTCTCAGAAACAAATCTTTTCCTACTTAAGAAAATTTTTTCCTACCTCCAGGACATGAAGATATTTTCTCATGTTATCTCCTATATACTTCATTGTTTTACTTTTCATATTTATATCTGTAATCCATCTACGATTGATTTTTTCTGTATGGCATGAGATAGGAATGGAGTTTTGCTTTCCCGCCACATACACATGAATATCTAATTGATCCAGCTCCATTATTGAGAAGATTCTTTTTTTTCCACTGTTGAGCATTCAGTGGAATCCTTTTACTTTGGGAACCACATGCTATTGTTCTAGAAAATTTTCTTCAATTATTTCATTGATGAATTCCTTACCTCCGTTTTCTATTTCTGGAACCCCTATTATTAATTTTTGACAAGTTTTTTCCTCCTGTTTTTCATCTGTCTTTTTGTTCTACTCTACAGGAACTTTCCTTACCCTTACCTTCCATCACTTAGTTTTAAAAAAAATTTTGCCATTATTATTTGTAATTATCATTAGTTCTTCCTGTTGTGTGAATTTGTTTTTACAGCATCCAGTTCTTATTTCATAGTTGTAATGTCTTCTTTTAATCTAATGATAATGTTATTAATAATTTCTCAAGGTTTTCTTCCCTCTGGATAGTTTCTATTTCCCCCAAATTGCCTTTCTACGTTTGTTAACTTTGGTCTGTATCTTCCACAATACTCAACGTTGTTGACTATTCACTTCATTTTTTTTTAAAGATTTTATTCATTTATTTGACAGAGACAGCCAGCGAGAGAGGGAACACAAGCAGGAGGAGTGGGAGAGTAAGAAACAGGCTCCTAGCAGAGAAGCCTGATGTGGGGCTTGATTCCAGAATACTGGGATCACGCCCTGAGCCGAAGGCAGACGCTTAACGACTGCACCACCCAGGCACCCCAGACTATTCACTTCTTGAAACAACTCAGTTGTTCACTCAGTTCTATACTGACTTTGATAATTGCTAGCTATCTTTTTCTCATTTCTCATTCTACTTTGCTCATTCTTATAATGGCTCCTGTTTTCATCACCTGTATATGCATGGCTGTATTCATTCAATAAACCCTTATTAATTTCCAAGCTGTCTTTTCTACTAGATTTTAAGCTACCTGAAGGCAGGAACCATGTCTGTTTTATGCCTTCAACAATCAGCACCATTGCTTGCAAAGAGCAGGTCCTCAATATATACTTGTTTAACGAATAAGTGAACATAGTATCTTTCTCCATCCATGCAACCTCCCATAGCTCATAAGCACAATACTAACAGATGCTCTTTAGAATAACCCTGATGTTATGTGAGATCCTAAAATGTTAAAGAAATTCTCATAGCCATCTAATTACACTGAATGACACAAATTATTTTAGATGTTCTCTCACTCCTGAATAATTCAGGCTACTGGGGACAGGGATTATATGGACAAATAAAGTCCATAAACTAGATCAACATATAACTCTAACATTCTCCGTTCTTTTTTGCCAAAATCTTTATAAGGTAGACAATTGGGCTGCTAGACTGAGAGTTAAATAGTTGTTTGGATAGAATGAACTCTTAAGATTGAAGTGATTACAATTGCAAAAATATTCCCCCCCAAATTTCAACTTCTAAATATGCAATAAAGCAACAAAGCAGGTTTTTAGCAACAAAAATGTTGTATAATTACCATTCACTTGGTTGATTTCGGAGTTGGAGGACAGAATCTCATCTGCCAGTTTCTGTGCAGTAGGAAGAACTTCAGTGTGGTGTGCCGTGATTAAATATTGAATAAACTTTTGTAGCTGGTCCCTATTCATCTGGAAAAGGGTTTCTGAGATAGGAAGACGCAATTTGACTTGGTCTGGTTTACGGATCCTGTATAGTGAGAGTGCTACCACATGAGCACAGTAGAATATGTCTTTGTTCCCACAGCCACATGTCACTGAAGTGATTTTGCATCGATCAAAACTGATTGCAACTTTGTAAGTCACTGCTGGTTCAGAAGTAGTTGCTGCTTCAGTTACTGTGCCACTGAGATGGAAGCCTAAGGAAACAAAGAAAGTGTGTTTAGAGATTCTGTAGAAAGAAGCTTGAAGATTTTCATTTTGCATTTCAATTACATCAATTCAGAAACTTTTTGCTGAGAATCTCCTATCTATGTGGTAGGCTCTGCCATAATACAAAGGTCAATGAAACTCAGGTATAGCTCTTAAGGACCACAATATCTAGAAAAAGAGTCCTTACCCTCGAGTCCACAAATGTCCTGAACTAATTATGAAAACTTTTGTTTGTACATACGTACTTTTGCTGAGGGCATGGGATGGCTCAAAGCTTTCATTATAGTCTCAAATGGTTAACAAGGAACCCCAAATAAGTTAAGAAACTCCGAGATAGACTTTAAACTCTTTGGGGGCAAAGACAAGTCTACAAATAACATCAGTACAATCTAGACTAAGGTGAATACTATAAATGCAAGAGAAACCAAAAGAACACCATGAAAAGGACAGGAGAAAGAACAAGGAGACTACGGACAACATTTCTTCCTCAAAACATACAAATCCAAAATGGTGGCCACGTGGAATACATAAAAGGCAAGAAATCCATAAAATATGGAGAGCACAGCTTGGTGCAGTGGGATTAGCAGTGTTACACCTCTACTTACTAGCACACAGCACTGATAATTTTGAAATGTAGGCAGAATAATTCAGTCATTCTAACCAAAGTTTAATGACACCTTAAGTATCAGACTGCTAGGCCTAGGACTATTAACAGAAAAAGGAGAAGAAAAGCAAATATTTGTAAACCACCTATCATGTAGCAGAACTGTAACTGGTGCTTTTAATAATTTATCACAACAACATGATGAAGGTATTATTTTCCTTAAACATTTTTTTCTTTTCAAAAATTTTTTTTAAAAGATTTTATTTATTTATTTGACAGAGAGAGAGACAGCCAGCAAAAGAGGGAACACAAGCAGGGGGAGTGGGAGGGGAAGAAGCAGGTTTCCAGCGGAGGAGCCTGATGTGGGGCTCGATCCCAGAACACCGGGATCACACCCTGAGCCGAAGGCAGATGCTTAACAACTGAGCCACCCAGGCGCCCCAGCCTTTTCAAATTTTTTTTTAAATTCTATTTAGTTAACATGCAGGGCAATACTGGTTTCAGGAGTAGAATTTACAAACAACACCCAGTGCTCATCACAATAAGTGCTCCTTAATACCCATCACCCATCTAGCCCATCACCTACCCACCTCCCTCCATCAACCCTCACTTTGTTCTCTATCATTAAGAGTCTCTTATGGTTTGTCTCCTTCTCTTTCTTTTTTTTCCCTCCCCTTCCCATATGCATCTGACTCTTGATCTCAGCTCAGGTCTTGATCTTGGGGTATGAGTTCGGGCCCCCCATTAGGCTCCATGCTAAGCTTGAAGCCTACTTAAAAAGATAAAGTCATTATTGATAGATATGTATTTATTGCCATTTTGTTATTTGTTTTGTGGTTGTTCTGAAGATTTCCTCTGATCCTTTCTTGTCTTTCTCTCATGGTTTGCTGGTTTTCTTCAGTGACATACTTGAATTTCTTTCTCTTTATTCTTTGCATATTTATTAGTGGTTTTTGATAAATGGTTACCATACAGTTTGCATATAACCTCTTCTGCATATAGCAGTCTATACTAAATTGATGGCTGTTTAAGTTTGAACCCATTCTTTACTCCTCTCCTCCCCATGTTTTAGCTGTATACTTCCTTTTTTTTTGTGAGTTCCTTGACTGATTCTTTTTACAGAAATATTCATTTTTACTGCTTTTGTGTTTCCTACCTTCATACTGTCATTTGTGTCCAAAGAGTTCCCTTTAATATTTCTTGCAGGGCTCGTTTAGTGGTCATGAACTCCATTAGTTTTTGTTTGTCTGGGAAACTTTCCTTCTATTCTGAAAGACAGCCTTGCTGGATAGGATATTCTTGGCTGCAAGTTCTTCCCATTCAGCACTCTGAATACATCATGCCACTCCTTTCTGGTTTGGAAAGTTTTTTTGCTGAATAATCTGCTGGTAGTGTTATGGGGTTTCCTTTGTATGTAACAGTCTTCTTTTATCTTGCTGTTTTTTTTTTTTTTAGAAGATTTTATTTATTTTAGAGAGAGAGCAAGAATGAGGGAGCATAAGCAGGGGGAGGAGCAGAGGGAGAGGGACAAACAGACCCCATGCTGAGCATGGAGTCTGACACGGGGCTTGATTCCATGACCCTGAGATCATGACTTAGGTGAAATCAAGAGTCAGACGCTTAACTGACTGAGCTACCCAGGCATCCCTATCTTGCTGCTTTTTAATATTTTTTCTTTATCATTATATTTTGCCAATTTAATTACAATATGTCTTGGTGTGGATATGCTTTTGTTGATTTTGATGGAAGTCTCTGTGCCTCCTGTATCCGGATATCTGTTTCCTTCCCCATGTTAGGCAAGTTCAGCTCTTATTTCTTCAAATAAATCTTCTGCCCTCTTTTCTCTCTCTTCTCCTTTAGGACTCCTATAATAAGAATGTGTTTATGTTTGCTGCAGTCACCAAGTTCCCTAAGCGTATTCTTGTTTTGCATAATTCGCTTACTTTCCCTTACTCTGTCTTCTAGGTCATTAATCCATTCTTCTGCTTCTTCCAGCCTGCTGTGCACGCCATCAAGTGTTTCTTTCTGCTATGTTATTCTTCATCTCTGTGTTAGGGTTCTCACTGATGTCCTCCAATCTTTTCTCAAGTTTGATGAGTACCTTTATGATCACTACTGTAAATTCTCTCACAGGCATGTATCTTTTTTCCTTAGATCCCTGTCCATGGCCTTTTCCTGTTCTTTTGTTTGGGATAAATTTCTCTGTCTTTTCATTTTGTCTAAGTCTCTGTGCCTGTTTCTCTGTGTTAAAAATGTCATCTATGTCTCCTGTTCTTGAGGGTAATGGCCTTATACAGAAGAGGTCCTATAGTGCCCTGCTAAGTAATGCCCCTGTTCCCAGGTCCTGACTCTTCTGGGAGTGTCTCCAAGACTGCCTTTACTTTAGAACGAAGGAAAATAACTGCAGAGTTGAAAAGCAGCTCTTTTCCAGATCTATATCCACGGGACATAGCCAGTAGAGTTATATAGCAGAGAGCACATTATACTGGGATTAGGCAGTCAGAATCTGTTATTAACTATGTAGTCTTGGGAGATTCACTTTACAACTCTGAGCTTCAGCTTCCTCCCCAGTAAAGTGGGGTAATAATACTTGCCCTATCTTTCAAAAGTGGTTTATAAAACTGTAAAATGTCCTATAAATTTATTATTCATGCTTTTATGCAATCTCTGTTAATGAGTCTCCATGTCAAGGGCATCAGAGAGAACTTCCCCAATGGCCAAGTTTCACAGTGGATGAAAACCAGGTGCTAAAAAAGTGCATTCTTAATTTCATTTAGGCTACTCAGGAGCATTGGATATTAATACATTTGTGAGAAATGACTTAAGTCCTAATGAAAAGAGACCCCATAGAAGGGTAACTTTGAAATTTTAAATATGATAGTGATGTCAATGTAGGAAGAGCTTAGGTTCTAAACTTCTGAATCTAGAAGTTGAATATAAACATTTCCACTTCATCAGTTCAATGCTTTGGGGCACCTGGTCTACAGTACAGTTTCTGAACCCAAATCTCTAATTCCTTTCCTGCATGAAAATGAGTAAGAATATTGGTGAGATCTGGGACAGAAGCGATGGGTATCTTATTAAGATGTGTGTGTTCATCACTATAAAAACCAAAATCACTCTAGCTATATGAAAAAGAGATTGGACCTCAGCTTCCACATTTTTTAAATGACCTCCAATTTTCATTCTAGTGAGAATATTAACTGATTTTATAGTGACTATCACTGAATTTATTATCTTTCCTAAACCAGGTTACTTTTGTAATTTAAAGAGTGTGTAATAATAGCTAACCTTTATGAGTGCCTCCCATGTGTTAGGCTTTGTTCTGAGTGCTTTATATGCCACTAACTCATTATATTTTCACAGTTCTTATGAATCTGATAGTAGGTATGATCTAAGTTTTAGGTGTAAATTTGATTAGGCTATAGAATCCCATCATTCAATCAAACACTAATCTAGGGGCTGCTGAAGAGGTATTTTGTAGATGTGGTTAACATATACAATCAGTTGACTTTAACTAAAGGAAATTATCCTCAATAATGGGGGTAGATATCATCTGCCCTACATATTTCGGACTTGCCAGCTCCCACAATTGCATAGACCCATTCCTTGAAATAAATCATACATACACACATATACATATATACATATCTGTGTGTGTATACATATATCCTACTGATTCTGTTCTGGAAAACCCTGATTACTATTATTATTCCCATTTTACATATGAGGAAAGAAGCACAGAAAGGTTAAATAACTTGTTCAAGTTCATTCTGTTAGTAAGTGGCAAAGCCAAGATTCACACCCAGGAAGTCTGGCTCAAAAGCCCATACTCAGGTTATCGAAATCCTAAAATTTCAGTTTTTATAGCATCGGTAATGGTTTGAACCCTCTTTGTTAATCTGGAATTAGAGACAAAATGTTGAGTATCAACTTAGATTCCAGTGGTCTCCACACCAGGTCAAAGTTAAACAACTGAGATACTTTCTACAAAATAGTTTTTAAAAGCAATCAGACATGACTCCCTGGAGACTTTGGTTAGGGCCCATGATGCTCTTGAGAACATCTTTATTTGAGCTTGGTGAATCTTTGGGCTCCACTGTCATAGGTCATGCTCCAGGCCTAGGCCCATTTAAAAGGCAGAAGTCTGTGAGTGGCTCTGTGGAAATTTCCTTGCTGTGAGTTCCTTCTTCCCTCATATCTCTTAGAACGTAAACTGAAAGCCAGTTTCACATATTTGTGCTTCTTGCCTTATTGTAACCTAGTAATATTTTTTAAATGCTTAATTACTCCTGAGAATAAAGCTACATAGGATAGGCTCGATATAGTGTTTCCTTCCCCTTGCAAACCTAACTGCCATAAACAGGTCCATCAATAATCTGGTGATATGAACAAACATGTAGAAGCCTCAATCTCTATTGATTCCAGCATGTATTTATTGAATAGCCACTGTATGCTCTGAGTGTTTGCTTTTTATCTGGACATTTTCAAACAAATAAGTAGAGAGCGCTTAGTAAAATAAGACCTCATGTTTCCATTCACTCAGCTTCAATAATTTTCAACAGAGACATAAACTGGTTAATCTTTACCTTTTCCCAACTCCTTCTCTATCCTCTCCAATGGATTATATTGAAGTAAATCCCAGGAATATAATTTCATTGCTATATACCTCTGTATACACTTCTAAAGATAAGAATTTAAAATTAATAGTAATTCCTTAAAATCAAATATCCAGTGTTCAGATTGCCACAAGTAACTTTTTATTTTTTATTTTTTATTTTATTTTTTTT
>NC_048219.1:21355286-21412046 GCF_002007445.2 Ailuropoda melanoleuca
GAGGAGCCTGATGTGGGGCTCGATCCCGATCCCGTAAGGCTGGGATCATGCCCTGCCGAAGGCAGACGCTTAACCGCTGTGCCACCCAGGCGCCCCCACAAGTAACTTTTTAAAAAGCCCTGAAAACAACAAACAAATAAAAACAGGAGGTTTGTTCAAATCAGGATACAAAATCCGGCCATTACATTTGGTTGATTTGTCTCTAAAGCTACAAGTTCCTCTCCTCCCCCACCTCCAATTATTTACTGAAAAATAATACGTTAGCTTAGAGAGACTTGACCAGATTCAGGTTTTTTGGTAAAATTACTTCGCAGGTTGTGTTGCATACTTCCTAATACATCACATCAGGAGATACATAATGCCTGATGGTTTTTCTTTTTGTGCTCTTAGGACTGATCGCTGCGTTCAGGTGTTATGAGCCTGATCCATCCATTATAAAGTTCCCTGTCAAATTTCTACCTAATAGTTTAGTAGTCATTGATGATCATTGCCTCAATCAATTATTTCATTAGAGTGGCTTTATTTTTTATTTCAGTTTTGACTCTCTCACCTTCTCTGGCTCTTAACACCTTCATCTGTAAAATGAGGAAAGAATCATGTAAAATGCCCAATTCAGTGTCTGGAACACGGTGGGCTTTTAACAAAAAAAGTGACAGAAATGACAACCATGAAAATTGCTTAGTATTCATAGGAAAAACAAGGACTTTATAGAACATCATCTTTGTGATGATCTTTCAATCACATTTTCCTAAAGTGTGAAAAGAAAATGCATATATTATGAAATCATCCAGCTTATCAAATATTCAAATGTCCAAGAACTACTGGCTTTTAAAAACAGTCTCTTTTACCAATTGTAAGTGTTGGAATGATTAAGATAATGGATGGATTGGTGGGAGAAGGCATAGGCAGACACAAAGGAAAGCAATAAATATATGTTTGCTTCACTAGTGGCTCCAGCAGGCCATAATGGTCCAACTCCCAATATTTCCTTCCTTCATACAGCATATCTTTTTGATGCAAAGCAGTCAGGGATGGTAGGTCTGGTAGAGACCTGGCTTTTTGAAGAAAACAGTCAATCAGGCAGCTGTTCCCCTGGTGGCCCTATCACTTCATTCAGAAGGAGAAACAAAAACAAAAAACCCTCAAGTGCTTTAACACAAGCAAGCCCTGAAAATGTACCAAATACTCTCAAGGAGTTCCTGTTTCGTTTTGCAAGCATTACATCCCCACCTCAACCCATCCCTAAATCACAAAGTGAGGTTTGCCTTGAGAAAAGAGAGACCTCATTTCAACTTTCTGTTCTGTGGCTGAGATAGCTTCCCCACCTGGTTTTCACATTGTTTAGAGATTTAAGAATAAAATTGTATCACAGTCCCTTCTCCATTACATATCACAATGGCTCTAACATCTGTTTCCAGGAAAATCTCTGGCCTTCTATAAACACCTTCTATGAAGTAAGCCTATGAATACCAGCATGTTATCCTATTAGTATGCCATGTTTTCCTTGCCTCCAACATGCTCCAACTGCCAATGAGTAATGGGGCAAATCTCAAAAAGTGTGCAGAAATGGCCTCACAGGCTCCTAACAACCAAATTATTTGCAGGTGGTCCTTGCTAGAGTTTGCCACGCTTATACGTGCAGCAAGAGCTCTGAGAACCTCATGATTAGCAAGAAATTGTTAACAATCCATGAATGCCCCACGTATTAAAAGAGTTCTTATTCTCCTGCCTTCTAAACTAAATAGTGACCCAGAAGAAATTGAAATGACTGAAATTCTTTACTTAATAATTTTCTTTCCCCAGAATCAAGGCTGGAGAATCCAGGGCATGGGCTAGACCCCAGCTTGGACTAATCAGAAAGTACCAAAGATTAGTTTTCCACTTGTGGAAAACAGAAATAAAATTTCCCTTCCCCAAGTAAGAAAATCCTATGTTCTTTATGGCTTAGCTCAAATATCACCTTCATATGAAAACTCACCTGTTGCCCTAATGCTGAATTCAATCATATTAAATGAAGATGCTTTAACATTTCTGACTATGAAGTTTATAATCTAGTTCACAAGAGAGAGAATTTTACCCAGAATCAGATAACAAGAGACACTCATTTCACAGATGAGGAACAGGCTCAGGGAAGTTACATAATTTGACCCAAATTCATTGCGTGATTACAGTCATGATAACAGAAATTAAAATGACCGAAACTTCACATTCTGAAACATCTTGGGTTTTAAAAACTATAAAAAATAAATTTGTAAAGGATTTCTTCAAGTTAATATACTTCCTAAATACAGCCAAATTGCTTCTTTTGATTAAAAAAGAAAATAATTTTAATTATATTTTTTGAGCACTTACCATGTGCTAGACACTAAGACCTCTTATAAGCACTATTTCATTTAATTCTAACCACAATGTTATGTGTTTAGTATTATCTCCATTTTTTTTAATAGGTAAAGAAACTGAGGCTTAGAGAAATTAATTAACTTGCCTAGTTTACACACCCAGTAAGTGGCAGAGTTAGGAACTGAACCTAGATAGTCTGGCTTCAGAGTCTAAGTTCCTAAAAACCACATTTTATTTGTATTAGAATGTTGCCCAAACATCAACTTCATTTTCCTAGTTTAGGAAAATCAGAGTAATGTTTGGTATTGCTTCTTAAATATTTTTTTTTAAACTAAGACACTGCAAAATCATCCTAGTTCAATTTTCATCTTTTTTTTAACATATAGTCAGCTACTATGATAATTACCAAAGTGACAGAAAATGGAATCCTAATAGAGACAAATTAGAGAATATGCAATATCTGGCCTCTCTGGTCAGATTTAATTTGGTAACCTATAGCACATGTCTTTTCCTTGGAGATTATAAGAAGTTCAAAGAGCCAAAATACATAAAAATGTTAATCTCTCTCTTTTTAAAAAGTATCTTAAATCGAAGTCAATTCATCCATTCAACTAATAATTATTTAACATCTACCATGTGTTAGGTACCAAGAATAAACCCATGAAAAGACCAAATAATCCCTGACTTTATGGCATTTATATTCTAGCTGGAAAGACAGGTATTAAACAATTAAGTTCACAGGTAATTATTTAATTCTAATTGTGATAAGTGGTATGAAAGAGAAGTACAGGATGATAGGATAGCATATAATATGAAGACCGGATCTGGTTTAGGACAAGGGATTTCCTCGAGGAAATAACATTTTGAGCAAAATTTCATTGAATAAATAATAATTAATTAAGTGAAAGAATGGGGAATGACAGAATAGTGGTAAAGAATACTCCAGGTGGGCCCCCCCCCAAAAAAAAAAGCATATATGCAGCGATGCTGAGGCAGGAGGAAGAAAAAGCTATGCTAAGGCTAGAGGTACTAAGGATGAGAGGAACATGGACTATTCAAAGAATACAAAGAAGACTAGCAACTGGACATCCAACAGCAAGAGGTAAAGTGGCCTGTGTTGAGGCTGGGAGAAGCAGGCAGGAGTCATGGCTCTGGAATTCACCCTAACTCCTCCCTCTAGAGGGAGGTCACTAAATCCTATGGATTCTGCCTCCTGAATATCTCTCCGTCCTAGCCCCTCCCCTCTAACTCCCCTAGCACTGCCTCAGCTCAAGATCATAACAATCTCCTGCCTAAATTAACGAATCTTTCTGCCTCCACATCTTATTCCCTCTATCCATCTTCTATAACATGAGCAGAATGATCTTTCTAAAAAAGAAATAAAATCATGTCATTCCTAGTAAACTGTAACCTATTCATTTTATATTCTTGCTACCTAAAACAGAGTCTGGCATAGAATAAACATTTATAAAAATGTTTGCTAAAATGAATTGCTTAAAATCTTTCCAATGGTTCCTAATTGATTACAGGATAAAGTTCAAACTTTTTATGATGTGGCTTCTTTCTATCTCTTCAGACTTGCTTCCCATCACCTCTCAACACACTAAACTATTTGCATATTCTTGACTATGCTCTGTTTTATTAGCCATATATGCCTTGTATATGAAGTTCCCCGTACCACGTGTGACCTTCTCACCTTCTCATCCTTAATTCTCCACTCAAATGATAACTATTTCGGGAAGTCTTCACTGATCCCTGATCTCTTTGGAGAATTAAATGTTTCTTCTCGAGCTCTCATTTTTAAATCAGTGATATCCCTCTCATAATTGTCATCAGTGTAATTAATAGATTGTATATCTGTCTTTTCTTTTTAGATTGTAAACTCCTTGAAAGCAGGAGTTATATCTTTTTCATCTTTATATTTTCATCTCAGGCACACTGAGGGCACACACATGGCACACACATGGCTTACTACTGGAGTTTAGTGTTTGTTGATGTGTGAATGAATAAATGAACACTAAACGGAATCTTTAATTTACATATTCATATCCATGATTAATAGAGAATTAAGCATGTTTATAAAATTATAAAAGCATGTTTATAAAATTATAAATTATAAAATGATAAAATTCCTGATTTTATGATTAAAATATAACCAGACAATAAACAATTTTACTGGGATGCTGAGCACAGCAACAATAATTTTTACATAATGCTAAAAATAGTAAAGCACGAAGATTATTTTCCATAATTCATATTTATACCTCAAAGGGACAGCTGTTATGCTTCTGCCAATTTTCAACCCAAAATATAAAATATGAGCAGTTTTATTAGCTAACAATTACTGGATACTTACTGTGTATCAGACAGTGTTCTAATTACTTTCCATGTATTAACTAAATCCTCAAAAGAACCCTCCAAGATAGGTTCATTTATTATCCTCACTGCAGATGAGGAAATTGAGGCTTAGAGAGGTAAAGAAACTTGTCTAAGATCACACAGCCTGTGAGAGGTAGTGTTGGGATTTGAACACAGGTAGTCTGGCTTTAGAGCCTACACTTTAAACTACTACAGTACATCAAATATGACTATGCAGTTTATATTATGTATACAAAACTTAATAAAAGTAATTAGCAAGTACAATTCTACAAAGATGCACTAATGACAATTCACTAAACTCTGATGTTTGCCTGGTTTCCTGGGCAGCTGTTCAAGGCAATGAAAACTGACAAGTGGTCTGTGATGCTTTCACAGTTGGAATGGAGATGGACTCATGAACTCATCTGTACAAGACAATGTTTCTGCACAGTGAGTGAATTATCTGCTGAGAGTTCTAAAGGAAAGCACTTCTCAGTACAGCCCTCTGACACCACTCAAAGTCTTTGTGTTTCTGAGTGCAAGAAAGGCTCCAGTAAAGCTTGAGCAATTAAAACCACTTTGCTCATTGCTCTTTTGATTCACCAGACCCATGAGCAGGTGCTAATGCATGAAAATGAATGTAGTTTCAGCCAATGGAAGAGAAAAGGAGAGCTGTGGTTTACAAAAAGAATAATTTTTCTTATAGTCATTGTGTGTGTGTGTGTATACGAATACTTTCCTCTTGAATAAATTTGGTTTTGATAAACTCTATAGTGTAAATTAGACCTTCTCACTTAATTCCTGTCTCCTGGATGGCCACAGCAATATATCAGCAGCCACTATTTCTCCTTTCTGTGACCTAACGAAACAGTAGCCACAAGAAGGCTTAAAACAGTGAAAGTGACATCCTCAAAATAACTAATTTTCTTTCCAGAAAGCCTTATTCAAAAGCTGGATAACTACTGCCTGACAGAGAGCACTGGAATGGCTTTGTGGACTCACATTATGATATAAAGAGCTCAGGAATCAGGATATTTGAGTTCCAATTCCAGTATTCCTCAATTCCTCTTTGCCTCAGTTTCTTAATTATGCAAATGAACATAATAATACTTATATGCCTATCAGACTCATGTGAAAGTAACTTGTAAAGAACACATTTCTCAGAGATACCATTCAATAGCAGTTCCAACTGGCCAGGGCCAGGGCCTACATAAGTTCACAAGAAGCAGATGGCACCCACACACTGGGTGAGGGTGCGAGAGACTGCAAAGTGAGGAGCGGTATTGTTATCCGGGAATACAAATGATGATGCCCCATTACTCTGAGAGCTACTTGGTTTGTTTGTATTAGAGAGGTCGGTCTAAGCTTCTTGGAGCAGCTGAGTAAGCTGGGGGGCCCTTCTTGTGGCCATCTGCTCCCCTCCCAGGCTCCTCTGGCAAATCAAGAGGTTTTCCTTGTATTAACCTCGGAAGAGCAGCCACAGGCCCTTCTCAGCACCAGCTTCAGCAGGCAATGGTCTCTGCTCTCCATCTGTGCCAGCAACTACGGTTAAAGAACAATGAGGCTTCCCAAACCCAAGCATTCATTCACTTACAGAGATACTTTTGTATCACCTAGTTTTCCAGTACTCTTTTACTTGGATCTCTCTAAGGGGATTAGATGTATATTTTAGATGACTGAGTCATTTTTCTTTTGTTATTTTAGAAACATGTTACATAGAAAAAATAAAATGGCAAGAATCTGCCTGGAAAATTCACTTAAAAATCTAACATGCATAAAATATAATCAATTTTAAAATAGTAATTTCATTTCCCCCCCAAACATTCTCTGGAGTCTAAGTTGCCTTGTACATTGATGGATAACCAATCTATTCAGAACTGCAGATCTGATGCATGCTCCTCAGTTCACAGATCTGAACACAGACTGGGGAAAAAAAGTACCAAACTCCTTAAGCAGTTGTCTGCAGAAACACTGTGCATACATACAAGGTACACATGTTGCCAAAATGGATGTTATAGGCTAATAACTACCACCTGGATTATTTATTTCAACAGAGAAAAGGGCAACATGTAATTGAAAATGATTTCAGAAATTACCCTATTCCATTAGTAGGCTACATCAATGGGGGAAAATAAAAACTGAATAATAAACTGCTTTTCCAAAGGAAAAGGATACACATAGCTATTTTTGATCAACCACGATATTGTGTGATCAAATGTTTAAGGGTCTTCAAGATAGCATTCAGGTTTATTTTAAAACATTAAAATATTACCCAGATACCTTTTTCCTAGAGGAAAAAGATTTCCTGGCTACTTCTCCAAGACTGTGTACACTGAATCAAGTCAGCAGAATATACTGAAGCTATACTTCAGTGAGTTAATATATACATATTGGTGTCTGCATACCATGTTATTAGGGTTCTCATATAACAGTAGCTCGCTCCCTCATTGCAATATCTAAAGACCCCTCATTTAAAGCAAAGTCTAACCTCAAATGGGCTAAAGAAAAATGCTACATTCATGCTTATGCATAAATATCAAATGAACTGTAATCAAATTCTTACAGCAATCAAAAGACTCATTTTCAGGCGATCTTAATCCTCATCTTTTCTTAACTCCACGACATTTTATTTCCAACATGGCCTTTTTAATATGGAGATAAATGCATATCCCACATAACATTCTTTATTTAAAGGTTTCATACACTAGTAAGAACGCCATTCCTAACATTTACAGCATTTTGGACAAGGCCTCATATTACCCTCTAGTATTATTCTTTTGTTCCATCTTGCAACTTGACCTGTGTGGGGCAGTAAGAATGTCAAAACAAATTTGATTAGGACAATGCTTTTCATTTTGTTTAGAAACTGGAGCAAAACCATTTTTCCACATTCTAGAGTAACCTGATTCCACACAAACACCAATCAAATGGAAGACATTCTCATGAAGTCTTCATTCAGCGTTCTAAATGCATTCACACCATCCACTGGATCTGAGCAGCAGCTCTTCACAGGAAAAATCTCTAGGGTCAGCAACTCTTCTGAATCAAAATTACATTCTTACTGTACAATCCCATTAATTGGCCAGCAACTCCTTGTGTGCACTGTTATATGGCTTTTAACTCCTTTGCTTTTCTAACCCCAAAGGCAGGGGATAAATTTGCTAAATAGAATATTTCTCCCCTTGTATACTTCCTCTCTAGAAAGACTCCCTGAAAATCTTCAGAATATCTAAACTGCGAATTATGCATTTATGGATTCTCATGCTGTGTGATATAATTTATTTTTCTCTTCTTTAAATTGACTTAAATTTGTGTATAAAACAAAATAGTCGTCATCTGAACCAAAGCTCAATTTATTCTGGCCTGGTCTCCGAATTACAGCAGACTAGAACTCAGAAGGCGTATATACACAGGAAAGAAAAGCTTCCTTCTGTGAGTCATAAAAAGCAAACTTGGTTTTTGAGTAGCCTGTAGGAAAAAACAGCTATGAAGCTTTCTCCATTATAATCCAGGTCTAGATTCAAAAGTTCTCTATGGTCATGTAGGGATTCTCAAGACCAAGAATGCTGGTGAAGAAGAGGGCTGTTTTTGTAGGTAAGGAAGTACAGAGTGTCGTCCTGGAGGGGGAACACAAATATTCTTACCGGAGAGGGTGCTAAAAGATAAAAATCTACAAAGTCCACAGATGAGAGCCAAAGAAGTTTCTTTCTTTGTCTCAAAGATCTAGGACATGGGGCGCCTGGGTGGCTCAGTTGGTTAAGCATCTGCCTTCAGCTCAGGTCATGATCCCAGGGTCCTGGAATAGAGACCCACATCGGGCTCTCTGCTCAACGGGGAGCCTGCTTCTCCCTCTCACTCTGTCCGCCGGTCCTGTGCTTGTGCGCTCTCTCTTTCTCTCTCAAATAAATAAATAAAATCTTTAAAAAAATAATAAAAAATAAAATAGGATACTAAAAAAAGAGAAATAGCAAAGGGAATGACAAAAATACAATTTGCATGTCAGGATCTCGTTCCTACTTATCTAGATTACTACTTCCAATGGTCTGGAAGCTAGTCTCTTTTCACCAAACTAACCAACACTAAGGCACAACTAGAAGTAGCTATGGTATAATGAAGAATACATTACACTTTAAACCAAAATATCTAAGTCTGGTTCCTGACACTCACTAGCTGGGTTATCTTAGTCAAACCCAACAGAGAGCTAGTCTTTACATCACACCATTATCATCTTTACTGATAATAATCTGTTTACTTGTATTCTATTGTATCTATTTCCTGGATTACAATGAGGCTTAAATAGGGTGAAAGTGTAACATGCAGTACAGCTGGTTAAAAATAAGCTGCACTTAAATGCCTGGGTGGCTCAGTCAGTTAAGTGTCTGACTCTTGATCTCAGCTCAGCTCAGGTCTTGATCTCAGGGTCCTAAGATCAAGCCCCACGTTGGGATCCACATTGGGAGTGAAGCCTTCTAAAAAAAAAAAAAGCTACAATGGAGCAACATCCTAGAAGGAGTGGAACTCCAGATATCAAAATATCAAATACACGAATCACAGGCTTCAGCCCATTCTAGGTGTCTACCCATATTGATAACCAGAGGGATAATTTAAGTAAAAGATGTTATGAGGACAATTTAAAACTAGTTAAGTAAATTCTGCAATACAGAAAATTAAATGTTCATATAAAACCTCTTGGTTTTAGAATAACTAATGGTAAAATTCAATTTGTAATCATAATAAAAACTACCAACAAATAGAAAAATAAGGGGATTTCCTAAATCTGATAAAGGTTATCTGTAAAAACTTACACCAAACATCAAACTAAATGCTGAAACTCTGTTGTTGGTAATTATTTTTAAAGATAATTAAACAAGAAAGGGATGCTACTATCACCTTTTTATCTGACTTTCTAGTGGCGGTCCAAATCAATACAAAAGGCAAGGAAAAGAAAATGAGGACTAGAAAGGAAAAAGAAACCATAAGGTCCATTTTTTTTGTAGAGGATACGATTATGGAGTTAGAAAATCCAAAAGAATGTACAGATAAATTTTTTTAAAAAGATTTATTTATTTATTTGTTAAATTTTTTTAAAAAGATTTATTTATTTATTTGTCAGAGAGTGAGAGCACAAGCAGGGGGAGCCACAGGCAGAGGGAGAAGCAGGCTTNTAAAAGATTTATTTATTTATTTATTTGTCAGAGAGTGAGAGCACAAGCAGGGGGAGCCACAGGCAGAGGGAGAAGCAGGCTTCCTGCCAAGCAAGAAGTCCAATATGGGACTTGATCCCAGGGCCTGGGATCATGACCCGAGCCAAAGGCAGACACCCAACCAACCGAGCCACCCAGGCATCCCTCTATAGATAAATCATTAAAACCAGTGAATTTAGCAAGGTTGCTGGATATCAATATATAAAAAGCAGTTGTATTTTAATAAACCAGTGGTTAGAAAATACAATTTTAAAATGATACCATTTACAAGAGCATAAAATTTCAAATATTTAGAAATAAATATAACTAAAGATATATATAAGCCTGCCAGAAAAACTATAAAAACATTCAGAAAGCAATAACCATTAAAAAATTGATAAATTAGACTTCATTAAATTTTTTGCTCTTCAAAAAGACAGTTGAAAATGAGGGAAGACAAAGACTAGAAGAAAATATTTGACAAACATATCTGCTAAAGGACTTGTATACAGAATGTATAAAGAATTCCACAACACAATAAAAAACCCATACATCTTATAGTATTTGGTACAACTGTAAACAGGATTAATTCCTTGATTTCTCACTGCTGGTGTATAGAAATGCAACATACTTCTGTGTATTGATTTTATATCCTGCAACTTTGCTGAATTCCTATATCAGTTCTAGCATTTTTTGGTGGGGTCTTTTGGGTTTCCTATATAGAGTATCATGTTGTCTGCAAACAGTGAAAGTTTGACTTCTTCCCGGCTGATTTGGATGCCTTTTCTTTCTTTTTGTTGTCTGATTGTGGAGGCTAGGACTTCCAGTACTATGCTGAACGACAGTGGTGAGAGTAGACATCTCTGTCGTGGTTCTGACCTTAAGTGAAAAGCTCTCCGTTTTTCCCCTCTAAGGACGGTATTAGCTGTGGGTCTTCCGTACATGGCTTTTATGATGTTGAAGTATGTTCCCTCTATCCCTACTTTCTTGAGGCTTTTTTTTTTTTTTATCAAGAAAGGATGCTGTAGTTTGTCAAATGCTTTTTCTACATCTACTGAGAGGACCATATTGTTCTTATCCTTTCTTTGATTAACGTGGTGTATCATACCTTGATTGATTTGTGGGTGTGGAACCACCCCACAGCCCAGGAATAAATCCCACTTGATCGTGGTGAATAATCCTTTTAATGTTCTGTTGGATTCAACTAGCTAGTATCTTGTTGAGAATTTTTGCATCCACGTTCATCAAGGATATTGGTCTGTAATTCTTCCTTTTAGTGGGGTTTTTGTCTGGTTTTGGAATCAAGGTAATGCTGGCCTCATAGAATGAGTCTGGGAGTTTTTGTTCCATTTCTATTGTGGGGAACAGTTTCAAAAGAATAGATATTACTTCTTTAAATGTTTGGTAGAATTCCCCTGGGAAGCCATCCAGCCCTGGACTCTTGTTTGTTGGGAGGTTTTTGATTACTGATTCAATTTCTTTGCTGGTTATGGGTCTGTTCAGATTTTCTCTTTCTTCCTGTTTCAGTTTTGGTAGTTTATATGTTTCCAGGAATTTATCCATTTCTTCCAGATTGCCTAATTTGTTGGTATATAATTGTTCATAATATTCTCTTATAGTTGTTTGTATTTCTGCAGTGTTGTGATCTCTTCTCTTTCATTCATGATCTTATGTGGGTCCTTTTTCTTTCCTTTTTTATAAGTTTGGCTAGGGGTTTATCAATCTTGTTAATTCTTTCAAAGAACCAGCTCTTGTTGATATGTTCTTTTTTTTTATTTCTATATCACTGAATTCTGCTCTCTTAATTATTTCCCTTCTTCTGCTGGCTTTAGGCTTTATTTGCTGTTCTTTTTCCAGCTCCTTTAAGTGTAAGGTTGTGTATTTGGAGACTTTTCTTGCTTCTTGAGGAAGGCCTGTATTGCTATATACGTCCCTCTCAGGACCACCTTTGCTACATCTCAAAGATTTTGAATTGTTGTGTTTTATTTTCATTTGCTTCCATGTATTTTTTAAATTCTTATTAAATTTCCTGGTTGACCCATTCATTCTTTCTCTAATTCCATGTATTTGTGATCTTTCCATTTTTTTTCTTGTGGCTGACTTCAAGTTTCATAGCACTGTGGTGTGAAACTATGCATGGTATAATCACAGTCTTTTTGTACCAGCTGAGCCCTGATATGTTACCTAGTATGTGGTCTGTTCTGGAGAATGTTCCATGTGCACTTGAAAAGAATGTGCATTCTGTTGCTTTAGGATGAAATGCTCTGAATATATCTGTCAAGTCCATCTAGTCCAGTGTGTCATTCAAAGCCCTTGTTTCCTTGTTAAACTTCTGGCTTAGATGATCTGTCCATTGTTGTGAGTGGGGTGTTAAAGTCCCCTACTATTATTGTATTATTATCAATGAGTTTAAGTTTCTTACCAATAGATTTATATATTTGGCTACACCCAAGTTAGGGGCATAAATATTTATAATTGTTAGATCTTCTTCGTGGATAGACCCCTTAATTATGATATAGTGTCCTTCTTCTTTTATTACCATCTTTGGTTTAAAATCTTGTTTGTCTGATATAAGGATGACTACTCCAGCTTTCTTTTGTTTTTTTTTTTAAGATTTTATTTATTTATTTGACAGAGAGAGAGACAGACAGCGAGAGAGGGAACACAAGCANATAAATAAAATCTTGTTTGTCTGATATAAGGATGACTACTCCAGCTTTCTTTTGTTTTTTTTTTTTAAGATTTTATTTATTTATTTGACAGAGAGAGAGAGACAGACAGCGAGAGAGGGAACACAAGCAGGGGGAGTGGGAGAGGAAGAAGCAGGCTCCCAGCAGAGCAGGGAGCCCGATGCAGGGCTCAATCCCAGGACCCTGGGATCATGCCCTGAGCTGAAGGCAGACGCTTAATGACTGAACCACCCAGGCGCTCCTCCAGCTTTCTTTTGATGTCCATTGCTTGATAAATGGTTCTCCACCCCTTCACTTTCAATTTGGAAGTGTCTTTGGGTCTAAAATGAGTCTCTTGTAAGCAGCATATCGATGGGTCTTGTTTTTTTTAAATCCATTCTGATACCCTATGTCTTTTGATTGGAGTATTTAGTCCATTTACATTCAGAGTAATTATTGAAAGATATGAATTAGTGCCATTTTATTACCTATAAAGTCGCTGTTCTTGTAGATTGTTCCTTTCTAGTCTTTGTTACTTTTGGTCTCTCTTTCCACTCAAAGGGTCCCCTTTAATATTTCCTGTAGGGCTGGTGTAGTGTTCATGAAATCCTTTAGTTTCTGTTTGTCTCGGAAACTCTTTATCTCCCTTTCTATTCTGAATGACAGCCCTGATGAACAAAGTATTCTTGGTGGTATATTTTTCCCATTTAGCATACTGAATATATCATGCCAGTCCCTTTTGACCTGTTAGGTCTCTGTGAACAGGTCTGCTGCCAGCCTTACGTGTCTATTCTTGTAGCTTAAGGACTTTTTCTTATGGGCTACTTTCAGGACTCTATCTATCTATCTTTAAGATTGAGCCCCCACTGAGCAGGGAGCTTGATGCGGGGCTCAATCTCAGGACCCCTGGATCTTAACCTGAGCCAAAGGAAGACGCTTAACCAACTAAGCCACCACAACACCCCCAGGTGCCTTTGCATTTTGCAAGTTTCACTATGATATGTCTTGGTGTTGACCTGTTTTTATTGATTTTGAGGGGAATTCTCTGTGCCTCTTGCACATGAATGCCTGTTTCCTTCCCCAGATTAAGGAAGTTCTCAGCTATAATTTATTTAAATAAACATTCTGTCCCTTTTCCCCACTCTTCCTCTTCTGGGGCCCCTATGATATGGAGATTATTTAGCTTACGGAGTTGGAGTTGCTGAGTTCCCTAAGTCTACCTTTGTGATCTGATAGTTTTCTTTCCCTCTTCTTTTCAGATTCATTATTTTCCATAATTTTATCTTCTATATCACCTATCCTCTTCTCTGCTTTTTCAAACCTCGTAGTGATTATATCCAGTCTGTTCTGCATCTCAGTTATAGCATTTTTTATTTCAACCTGACCCTGACTAGTTTTTAGGTCTTTTATCCCTGCAGCAAGGGCTTCTCTGCTCTCTTCCAAGCTTTTTTCAAGTCCAGCTAGTAGTCTTATAACTGTTGATCTAAATTCTTGTTCAGATATATTGCTTATATTTGCTTTGAGCAAGTTCCTGGCTGTGATATCTTCCTGACCTTTCTGTTGGGGAGAAAACCTAACCAAAGACGTAAAAGATCTGTACTCTGAAAACAACAGAATGTTTATGAAAGAAATTGAGGAAGACACAAAGAAATGGAAAAACAGGGGTGCCTGGGTGGCTCAGTTGTTAAGTGTCTGCCTTTGGCTCAGAGCGTGATCCTAGGGACCTGGAATTGAGCTCTGCATCAGGCTCCCTGCTCTGCTGGGAGCCTGCTTCTTCCTCTCCTACTCCCTCTGCTTGTGTTCCCTCTCTTGCTGGCTGTCTCTCTCTCTGTCAAAGAAATAAATAAAATCCTTAAAAAAAAAAAAAGAAAGAAAGAAATGGAAAAACATTCCATGTTCACGGATTAGAAGAACCAATATTGTTAATACTATACTACCAAATATTGTTAATATTATACTATCCAAAGCATTCTACAGATTTAATGCAATCCCTATCAAAGTAACACCAGCAGTTTCACAGAGCTGATACAAACAATTCTAAAATTTGTATGGAACCAGAAAAGACCCAAATAGCCAAAGTAGTGTTGAAAAAGAAAACCAAAGCTGGAGGCATCACAATTCCAGACTTCAAGCTGTATTACAAAGCTGTAATCATCAAGACAGTATGGTACTGCCACAAAAACAGACACATAGATCAACAGAACAGAACAGAGAACCCAGAAATGGACCCTCAACTCTATGGTCAACTAATCTTTGACAAACCAGGAAAGAATATCCAATGGAAAAAAAAGACAGTCTCTTCAAAAAATGGTGTTGGGAAAACTGGATAGCAACATGCAGAAGAATGAAACTGAACCATCTTCTTACTCCATACACAAAAATAAGTTCAAAAAGGAGAAACCTAAATGTGAGAAAGGAAACCATCAAAATCCTAGAGGAGAACACAGGCAGCAGCCTCTTTGACGTCGGCTACAGCAAATTCTTGCTAGACACATCTCCAGAGGCAAGGGAAACAAAAGCAAAAATGAGCTATTGGGACTTCATCAAGATAAAAAGCTTCTGCACAGCAAAGCAAGTAATCAACAAAACTAAAAAGCAACTGACAGAATAGGAAAAGATATTTGCAAATGACATATCAGATAAAAGGCTGGTATCCACAATCTATAAAGAACTTATCAAAAACTCGAGACCTAAAAAATAAATAATTCAGTTAAGAAATGGGCAGAAGACATGAACAGACATTTCTCCGAAGAAGACATACAAATGGCTAACAGACACATGAAAAGATGCTCAACATCACTCATCATCAGGGAAATACAAATCAACACTACAATGAGATACCACCTCACACCTGTCAGAATGGCTAAAATTAACAACACAGAAAAATAAATAAATAAATAAAATTAATAACACAGGAAACAACAGATTTGGTGAGGATGCAGAGAAAGGGGACTGTTGGTAGAAATGCAAACTGGTGCAGCCGTTCTGGAAAACAGTATGGAGCTTCCTCAAAAAGTTAAAAATAGAACTACCCCATGACCCAGCATATGGCACTACTAGGTACTTATCCAAAGGATACAAAAATACTGATTCAAAGGGGCACATGCACCCCAATGTTCATAGCAGCAATGTCCACAATAGCCAAACTATGGAAAGAGCCCAGATGTCTATCAGCAGATGAATGGCTAAAGNTATCAACGGATGAATGGCTAAAGAAGATGTGGTGGGTATATACACACACAATGGAATATTATTCAACCATAAAAAAGAATGAAATCTTGCCATTTGCAACAACGTGGATGGAACTAGAGGGTATCATGCTAAGTGAAACAAGTCTGTCAGAGAAAGAAATACCATATGATTTCACTCATATGGAATTTCAGAAACAAAACTGATGAGCATAAGGGAAGGGAAATAAAAATAAATGGGATAAAAACAGAGAAGACGACAAACCATAAGACTTAATTATAGAGAACAAACAGGGCTGCTGAGGAGAGGCTGGTAGGGGGATACGGTAATGGAATAATGGGCAATAAGAAGTGCACTTGACATAATAAGCACTGGGTGTTAAATACAACTCATGAAACACTATATCTGACCCCAAAATTAATAGTACACGATGTGTTAACTAACTTGAATTTAAATAAAACCAAAAAAAAAATTAAAATAATAAAAAAATAAAATACCCCACACAACCCAATTTTTTTTTAAATGGGGAAAAAAACACCAAACTGAACATACTTCACAAAGGAAGATATGTAACTGATTAATCAACACATGAAAAAGTGCTCAACATCTTTCATCATTACAGAAACGTAAATTAAAACCATAATGCGATACCATTACACATGTACTAAAATGGCTAAAATTAAAAAGAATGACACCACCAAATGTTGGCCAAAAAGTGCAGCAACCAGAACTTTCATATACTGCTAGTGAGAATCACATAAATAAGCTGGTGAATTAAAAAATTATATAATCATTTTACATATAGGTACACTGACACAAAAATTCCAACCCTAGATATTTAGCTGAGAGAAACGACAAAAAAAAAAAAAAGCCCACACAAAGTCTTATATAAGAATATTTATAGCAGCTGTAGTCACAACAGCAAACAAATTGAGAAAACTCAAATATTATTCAAAGAAGAGTGGACAAACTGTGGGATATTCATACAATCAAATACTGCTTATGCATTAAAAAGGAATGAACTACTGATACACATAATAATACAGTGAATCTCATAACCATATGCCCAGCACAAACAGATATATACTATATATAATCTCACTTACATAATATTCTAGGAACAGGAAATATACTCTAAGGTGGAAAATTAGGAAAAAAGTGGCTACCTCTTAGCAGGTTGGGAATTGCCACAAGAAGCCACCTGAAATAAATTTTTGGATACACGAAAATGTTCTATATCATGTAACTGTGGATTATGCTTCAGTATTACAACAGTATTACAACATTTAACAACATAGACAAATGTCATAAATGTAATGTTGAATAAAATGTCACATAAAAAAGTATACTTTAGTGCATGATTATGTTTATATAAAGTTAAAAAAACATGCAACTTTAAGTTATAGTATTTAGAAATACATGCTTAAGTGGAACAATAAAGAAAAGCAAGAAATTGATTACCAGCTGATCATTGCAGTAGTTATATTCCTAAGGAGGGCAGACACAGTGATTGGGACGCAGCATGAATAAGTGTTAAAGGGTGTTGGCAATATTCTCGTTCTTGATCTGGAAGTGGTTAAATGAGTGGTTTGCTTTGTAATATAACACTGAGTTGTACAAAATAAAACCATGATAAAATAGTATGTTTTAACTAAAAAGAGGATAATAGAAGCTAATTTTCCAGGTTTCCCTATTATAATTTCATTTTCAATTTGTAAAATTGTAAATTATTATTTATTTACAAGAAGACTAGTGCATGTATATAAGTGTACAATAATGTATAATAAATGATAGAGAATATAATTTACATTAGAAACCCAGGGAAAGTTAACTTTATTTTTTTTTAAAGATTTTATTTATTTATTTATTTTTGAGAGGTGGGGAAGGGTAGAGGGGGGACAAAGAGAGACAAGCAGACTCTGTGCTGAGCACAGAGCCCGACCTGGGGCTGGATCTCATGACCCTGAGATCATGACTTGAGCTGAAACCAAGAGTTGGATGTTCAACCAACTGAGCCACCCAGACACCCCGGGAAAGTTAAATTTAAAAAGTAATATGAAGACCATTTTGAAGACAGGAAGAAAAAGTAGTTTAAGATTCTTCACTGAAAGTGGCATTTGACTTAAACTACTTAAACAAAAAAGCAAATGTCAGCTCATTTAACCAGGAAGTTCAAGTGGGTGACTCCAAATTTAGGCATGGCTGGATGCTGTGATTCAAGTAATGTTATGGAAAATCTGTCTTCTTTGCTTTCACAATAGCAAAGATGAGTCATTCCTACAACATAAAAACATGATGTAATTTTCGCCATCTTTAAAAACAAAAGCACTAAAGCAATAAAACAAAACAAGAACCCCAAAATAAATAAAAACAAAAGCACCTACTATTGACTTCACTTTTCCTGCCCCATCATCTCATTTCTTTGTTCCCTTTAGAGCAAGACTAGAGTTGTTCATAGTTTCTAATTTGTTTCCTCCCACTCTTTCTGAACCCATTCCAATCAGGTGCCCCTCCCTTTCCAGGGAAAATGATTTCAGCCAAGCCACCAATGACCTCCATATTGCTAAATTCAATCAGCATTTCTCAGTCCTTATCTTACATTTGACACAATTAACAACTCCCACATCTCTGATACTTTCTCCATTGTATTCCAGGAGAACACACTGTCTTGGTTTTCATTTTATCTTATTGGACTCCCTCCTTAGTTTTCTTTGCTGGTTCTGCTTCCTCTTCCCATTTCTCAATGTCAGAATGCCCCAGGGTCCTTGATCCTTTTCTCTACTTCTACTTAACTCCCTTCGTTGTTTCAATTAGTGCCTTTGCTTTAAATAACATCTTTATGCCAATGACTCTCAAATTTATATCACAGATAAAGCTCTCTCTTACAAAAACCGGACTCCTACATCCAACACCCTACTTGGAGGTTTACATTAACACTTGGAGGTCTTGATAAACATCTCAAACTTAACAAGACCCAAACCTGTTTCACCTGTAGCTTTCCCATCCCAATTGATGGTAAACTTCATCCTTTCAATTGCTCAGACCCAAAACCTTGCAGTCATCCTTGATTCCATATCCTATATCCAATCCATCAGGAAATTATACTTGCCCTACTTATAAAATACTTCCAAAACAATTTCTCAACATTTCCACTATTTCAACTCTGGTCCAAACCTGGATTATTTCACTAGCTTCCTAACAGGTGTACCTGCTCTACCTTTCTACTCCTTCTTCAATCTATTCTCCAAATAGCAATCAGAGTGATCTTTTAAAAATCTGTCAGATCCTGACACTCCTCTACTCAGATACTTCCAGTGGTTTCCTATTTCATTCAAAGCTGAGAGTCTTACAGTGGCCTAAATAGGCTATGAACTGGCTCCCACTTACTTCTCTCACTTCTTTTTCTTATTACTCTGCCCCTTACAGTTTTTGCTGCTCTTGAAATGTACTAGGCACAGTCCTCCCGTAAGGCCTCTGGTCTAGCTGTTCCTTCCAAATATCTGCTTGGTACACCCTTCCTTCAAGTAAGTCTTCTTAGATGTTACCTTCTCAGTAAGGTCTACCCAGATCACCCCATTAAATACCGAAACTGTTCTATCGCCCTGCTGCCATTCCTGCATTCTAAGTTCCTTCAAACCTTATTCTCCCATTCCCTTTTTCTCTAGCACTTACTAACACATTATGTAATGTATTTGCTTATTATGTTTATCATTGCTTTCTTTTGCTACAGTGTAAGCCACCACAAGCTCAGGGATCTTTGCTTTGTTCATTGATGTATCTCATGTGCCTAAATTGCTTGACATTCAGTTAATACTTATTAAATGTGAAATGATTGCTACTGTTTACTTTAGGCTCACAGAACCCTTATGACTAATATTACCAGTTGAAAGCACATGCATTTGATTGAATCCTGAATCAATCATCCTAGTGAAGAGGTCGAGTATTCAGTCAGCCAGGNCAAATGTCAGCTCATTTAACCAGGAAGTTCAAGTGGGTGACTCCAAATTTAGGCATGGCTGGATGCTGTGATTCAAGTAATGTTATGGAAAATCTGTCTTCTTTGCTTTCACAATAGCAAAGATGAGTCATTCCTACAACATAAAAACATGATGTAATTTTCGCCATCTTTAAAAACAAAAGCACTAAAGCAATAAAACAAAACAAGAACCCCAAAATAAATAAAAACAAAAGCACCTACTATTGACTTCACTTTTCCTGCCCCATCATCTCATTTCTTTGTTCCCTTTAGAGCAAGACTAGAGTTGTTCATAGTTTCTAATTTGTTTCCTCCCACTCTTTCTGAACCCATTCCAATCAGGTGCCCCTCCCTTTCCAGGGAAAATGATTTCAGCCAAGCCACCAATGACCTCCATATTGCTAAATTCAATCAGCATTTCTCAGTCCTTATCTTACATTTGACACAATTAACAACTCCCACATCTCTGATACTTTCTCCATTGTATTCCAGGAGAACACACTGTCTTGGTTTTCATTTTATCTTATTGGACTCCCCCCTTAGTTTTCTTTGCTGGTTCTGCTTCCTCTTCCCATTTCTCAATGTCAGAATGCCCCAGGGTCCTTGATCCTTTTCTCTACTTCTACTTAACTCCCTTCGTTGTTTCAATTAGTGCCTTTGCTTTAAATAACATCTTTATGCCAATGACTCTCAAATTTATATCACAGATAAAGCTCTCTCTTACAAAAACCGGACTCCTACATCCAACACCCTACTTGGAGGTTTACATTAACACTTGGAGGTCTTGATAAACATCTCAAACTTAACAAGACCCAAACCTGTTTCACCTGTAGCTTTCCCATCCCAATTGATGGTAAACTTCATCCTTTCAATTGCTCAGACCCAAAACCTTGCAGTCATCCTTGATTCCATATCCTATATCCAATCCATCAGGAAATTATACTTGCCCTACTTATAAAATACTTCCAAAACAATTTCTCAACATTTCCACTATTTCAACTCTGGTCCAAACCTGGATTATTTCACTAGCTTCCTAACAGGTGTACCTGCTCTACCTTTCTACTCCTTCTTCAATCTATTCTCCAAATAGCAATCAGAGTGATCTTTTAAAAATCTGTCAGATCCTGACACTCCTCTACTCAGATACTTCCAGTGGTTTCCTATTTCATTCAAAGCTGAGAGTCTTACAGTGGCCTAAATAGGCTATGAACTGGCTCCCAGTTACTTCTCTCACTTCTTTTTCTTATTACTCTGCCCCTTACAGTTTTTGCTGCTCTTGAAATGTACTAGGCACAGTCCTCCCGTAAGGCCTCTGGTCTAGCTGTTCCTTCCAAATATCTGCTTGGTACACCCTTCCTTCAAGTAAGTCTTCTTAGATGTTACCTTCTCAGTAAGGTCTACCCAGATCACCCCATTAAATACCGAAACTGTTCTATCGCCCTGCTGCCATTCCTGCATTCTAAGTTCCTTCAAACCTTATTCTCCCATTCCCTTTTTCTCTAGCACTTACTAACACATTATGTAATGTATTTGCTTATTATGTTTATCATTGCTTTCTTTTGCTACAGTGTAAGCCACCACAAGCTCAGGGATCTTTGCTTTGTTCATTGATGTATCTCATGTGCCTAAATTGCTTGACATTCAGTTAATACTTATTAAATGTGAAATGATTGCTACTGTTTACTTTAGGCTCACAGAACCCTTATGACTAATATTACCAGTTGAAAGCACATGCATTTGATTGAATCCTGAATCAATCATCCTAGTGAAGAGGTCGAGTATTCAGTCAGCCAGGCCTCTTATGTACTTTCATGTGGAGTTAGGAAGAGAAGTGGTCAAACCTATCTGAGTCACATGAAATGATTTCCTCCTAAGAATAAAGGACAGCATTACCAAAAGAGGTAAGGGAAAGTATGCTGGACAGGCAACACAGCACACCTGGAAGGAAGTATAGAGTAGTAGTTAAGGGTGGTTAAGGGACAGACTCCAGAATCAGGAAGCCTACACTGTATTCGAGCCAGGCTACTTGCTAGCTGTGAGACCCTAAGCAAATTATCTATGCTTCTGTTGCTTCAGTTTCTTCACTTGTAAAACAGGGATAAGTAATAGCTACCTCATAGAGTTGTAGTAAGTATTAAAAGTTTTAATGCATATAAAAACACTTAGAGGAGGGCCTGGCATATAGTAAGCATTATAGAAATGTTAGCTATTGTTATTGTTACTGTTTTATTTTTATTATTATTAACTGAGGCAAAGTATTCCTCATCACAGCAACTGTATCACAGCACTTAAGGCTTGGTGAGATACAACAACAAAGAATAAGACCTGCGGGGTGGCTTGCTTAATTCATCATCTTATCAAGGTGGTTTGCTTAATCATCTATACATATATCCACTCAATGCTTATGCTGTGCCTGGCACTTGGCCAGTTCGCCTTTAAGGAGGGAACAGTCTACTGTGGGGAGACATTTAGCAAATAAAAGCAATCACATTTTACAGGTGCTATTTTCTTTTCTTTTTTTCAATATTTTTATTTTGTTATATTAGTCACCATACAGTACATCCCCAGTTTTTGATGCAATGTTCCATGATACAGGTGCTATTTTAGTTCCATACTTCCTACAATCTCTCATCTTTCTATTCTAAGACCCAATTTAGATACTAAGCCCTTAAAAGTCAGAGATGTCTTCTACTTTATATCATCATTAAGCATTCTCTAAAAATTTTAAGTAAGCTCTATACCCAATGTGGGGCTTGAACTCATGACCCCAAGACCTCATGACCGACTGAGGCAGCCAGGCACCTCAAGCATTCACTAAATTTTTAATAATCATCATAAGTCTAGGTTTAGTGGCAGCTCTTGACCCTTAGCTTAATGCAATAGTACAATGAAGTATTTAATTTCTGTGGCAGCAGATGACTAGTTGGCCAATTCAGTGTTTGGCTTATGATCAATTGCTACACTGACTTTTTATTTACTTTAAGTTGTCTTCTACAAAACCCGTGGGATTACCATGATCAACTCTGAGGTACAAGGAGAGGACTAGGAGGCTTGAAATTGTAAGAAGACGATGGATAAACCTCATAGTATTTCACTCAGACACTCATGGGTCACTATATCACCATTTGAAATGTCAGACTAAATGAATGCAATAGTTGGTTGCCTTTTGATTACCTTTAAAGATAAGAAGTTCCCTGTCATTGGAAATAATAAAGAGAATATGACCACCTATTTTATTCATTTTAATCATTCACTTGCATGCAAGATCCCATGGAAAGTATTAAAAATATAGTAATGAGTAAGGTATAATCCTTAACATTGATCTCAGTGTCTAATAGTTGTAGGGGATACAACTATAAAGATTTTTGAATCATATGGTAAGTTTTATTTTTCATTCATTCATTCATTTAAATTACATTACTGACTGCCTAACCTGTGCCAGGCACCATGGGAATATAACTGTAAAGAAGACAGAAACAACTTCTACTCTTATGGACCATAAAATTTATTTTGTGCAGTGATGCTGATAGAGTTGGTATAGACAACCTCCAAGATTTCTTCTAAATATGGGGTTCTTTTATTTCCCTATAAATCAAGGTGTGATATATGACATGTCAAGCTGGAGACTAAACTGATGGCTATGACCCACAACTACAGGTTGGGAAGAGGTTAGGAAGTATATAGAAAAGGAAAGAAAGGGGAAAGGCAAGGCAGAAATAAAAGAAGGGGACTAATATAATAAACACTTGCACTGTTATTTTTTCTTCTCATCTTACAAATAAAATACTTGAAGTTTATAGAGGTTAAAGAACTTTCCTGGGGTCACACAGTTAGTAAAGAGCAGAGCCAGAATGTGAACTTAGTCAGAAGTCTAGTACTGTTTCTTCTTCATCTTGTAGATACAGAAGAAAAAAATGTTAAAGTAAAGGGGAAAAGCAGGACATTAGGGAAAGCAGGCTAGAGGGAGCTCTGGATGATAGATGGCCATTCAGAAGTAGAATAAAACTCAAGCCCTTGTTAAAGAACTGGCATGCTGCCCATCAACCATATTCTACCCTGTGTCTCAATTAAGGCAGCTCTATTCTTGTTCAGCCAGATTTGCTCTACCTTAAGACCATCCTCAATTTAGCTTCCTCATATCCGTGACCAAAATTTACTAAACTTTCCCCACCTTCAGCTAACAATTTCTTTGAATAGGATAAAAAAAAATCAGAATACTTAATTTAAGATAATACAGTGACCACATCCAAGTCCCCCAAATAGGCTGTTTTGCTGAAAACCACTACTCTGAGTTTCAAGAATGTGATGCTTGGCAAATGCATATTTCTAAGCTCCATTCCACATACAGTCTCTTGGCCAATGGCCTATATTCTGCATTTTAAATAAGCCTATCAGGTGATTCTGATACAAAGTAAAATATACCAAACAATGGGGGACGCCCCAGGTGGCTCAGTCGTTAAGCATCGGCCATAGGCCCAGGGANTTCCACATACAGTCTCTTGGCCAATGGCCTATATTCTGCATTTTAAATAAGCCTATCAGGTGATTCTGATACAAAGTAAAATATACCAAACAATGGGGGACGCCTAGGTGGCTCAGTCGTTAAGCATCAGCCATAGGCCCAGGGAGTGATCCCAGGGTCCTGGGATTGAGCCCCACATCGGGCTCCCTGCTCCGCTGGGAGCCTGCTTCTTCCTCTCCCACTCCCCCTGCTTGTGTTCCCTCTCACTGGCTGTGTCTCTCTCTGTCAAATAAATAAATAAAATCTTTAAAAATATATATATACACCAAACAATGGGACTCTAAAGGAATGATTATAAAACCATATTATCATCTGATCTATCCAGTATTTTCTCAGGAAGCCATGTATCTTAATGGGACAGCACATCCTTACAACAAGGATAAAATGGAGCACTTGATAAGGTAAAAAAAATAGTAAGAGCACCCTTATATTAAGTGCCCCTCAGGTGGACACCTTTTATATCTTTTTCTTACAACAACCTCAAGATAATTAGTATCATTTTTCATATTAATAACTTGAGGTTAAGAGAAGCTAACTTTTTTTTATATTTTGTTTATTTATTTGACAGAGAGGGAGAGAGTGTGCACAAGCAGGGGGAGCAGCAGAAGGAGAAGCAGGCTCCCCACTGAGCAGGGAGCCCAAAGCAGGACTCGATCCCAGGACCCTGGGATCACGACCTGAGCCTAAAGCAGATGCCCAAATGACTGAGCCACCCTGGCACCCCAAGAAGTTAACTCCTTAACTTCACTTAGGAAGTGACTTTCCTACATAATTTGTGAGTAGGAGAGCTTGGATCAAACCCAAAGCAACTTTTTAAAATTCTGCACAGGCATCTCTTCTTTCAGAAAGTCCATCCNGGCTCCCCGCTGAGCAGGGAGCCCAAAGCAGGACTCGATCCCAGGACCCTGGGATCACGACCTGAGCCTAAAGCAGATGCCCAAATGACTGAGCCACCCTGGCACCCCAAGAAGTTAACTCCTTAACTTCACTTAGGAAGTGACTTTCCTACATAATTCGTGAGTAGGAGAGCTTGGATCAAGCCCAAAGCAACTTTTTAAAATTCTGCACAGGCATCTCTTCTTTCAAAGTCCATCCTTTCCCCACAACCCTGTGCCTCTAACCAAGTATACAACAGATATAATGGGAGGAAGCAATAAAAAAAGCCAAGAGGAGAGGGGTAATAGCTAGAAAGCATTATTAAAATTTTAAGATTTCAGAGGAAAAGTTAAGATATGGATATGGAAGTGGATGGCTGAAGTGGAATGAATTAGAGGTGAAAGTAAGTGGTGTCTAAGACATCAAAGAAGACCAAGAAGGATAGTGATGAATGTCGTGGCAGACAAAACAATGCTCTCCTCCCATAATGTCCACTTCCTAATCCCTGAAGCCTGTGAATATGCCTTACATGGTACGCAAGGGACTTTGTCATTAAATTAAGGACTTGGAAATGGGGAGATTATCCAGGTGGGCCCAATGTAATCAAAAAGGTCCTTCGAAGTAAAGAGTGAAGCAGATGAGAATAAAGATGGAGATTTGACTATGGAAGAAAGGTCAGTGCAATGCAATGCTGCTGGTTCTAAAGATGGAGGAAGTAAGCTGTGAGGCAAGGAGTATCAGCAGCCTCTACAAGCTGGACAAGGTAAGAACAGAGATTTTCCTCTAGTGCTTCCAGAAAGGAATGCAGTCCTGTTGGTACATTGCTTTTAGCCAATGAGACCTGTGATTTTTTTTTTATGTTCAATTAGTCAGCATATAGTACATCATTAGCTTTTGATGTAATCAATGATTCATTAGTTGGGTATAACACCCACTGCTCATCACCGCATGTGCCCTCCTTAATACCCATCACCCTGGTACCCCATCCCCCCACCTCCTCCCTTCTGTAACCCTCAGTTTGGTTCCCAGACTCCAGAGTCTCTCATCGTTTTTCTCCCTGATTTCTTCCCATTTAGTTTTCCCTCCCTTCCCCTGCAGTCTGCCACACTATTCCTTATGTTCCACACATAAGTGAAGCCATATGATAATTGTCTTTCTCTGCTTGACTTATTTCACTTAGCATAATCCCCTCCAGCTCCATCCATGTTGATGTAAATGGTGGGTATTCATCCTTTCTGATGGCTGAGTAATATTCCATTGTATATATGAATGACATCTTCTTTATCCATTCATCTGTTGAAGGACATCTAGGCTCCTTCAGTCTCATAAAATTCTCTATCAGTACTTTTTGACATTTTAATTACTTTATTTCCTGGTGTGGACCTCCTTCAGTTGATTTTGTTAAGGGTTCTCTGTGAGTCCTGCATCTGGATTTCTGTTTCCTCTCTCAGATTTGGGAAGTTTTTCAGCTATTATTTCTTCAAATACATTTTCTGCCCCCTTTTCTCTCTCTTCTCCTTCTGAGATCCCTCATCCCTCATCCCTCAAAATGCTATTATGCTTGAATGTGTCACTAAGAGGGGACCTGGAGCTCAGGCCGGGCTAGAGGGGGTGTGTCCACAGGAGAACTCAGGGGTGGGACATGCTGTTATTAAGTTGGGCTCGTTCCTGCAGGTGTCTGTGTGTCTAGGCTGAGGGGCCGGAGAGGGAAGTGGCACCTTCCAGTCTTCTATTCCTGGAGAAGTTGCCCGAAGATCCCTGCCCCTCTAGCACACACTCTGCAATTAGTAAACAAATCCCCCTCATGTATACCCCAGGCTTTTTTCAAACTGCTGCTTTTATGCTGTATTGCCATGGGGCTGTTGAGCTGACTCTTTAAGGGCAGGGACTCTGTTTCTTCTGGCCCTCCCTGTTCTCCCATGAGCCTGCCTATTTTTAAAGTTCCAGGTCTTAAGCTCCACTGATTATAAGAACTTGTGAAATTCAACCCCTCTGGTTTTCAAAACCAAATGTTATGGAGATTCATCTTCCCCATGCAGACTCCCTGGTGTGAGAATCTGTTTCTCTCCCCTCTCTGTGCCTGCAGTGGCCCTCCTTCCTGCTACAGCGTCACAGGTCCATTTAGCTCCCCACCACATCTCCATCCTTCCTACCCTCTCTGATGTGGCCTCTTCTCTATATTTAGCTGTGGAGAGTTTGTGCTGTCAGTCCGTGGGACACTTTCTGTTATTTACACTGATGGGGCTGTTATCTAGTTATATCTGTGGGACGAGATGAGCTTAGGGTCCTCTTACTCCACCATCTTCCCTGGAACTCAGTCTATGGTAGTTCTATTTTTAATTCTTTGAGAAGCCAGCCTCCAAATGCTCAGGCATTCCATACTATATCCTCCTATAGTGCCTGTACCAATTTACATTCCCACCAACAGTGCACAAGATTCCCTTTCTCCACATCTTTGCCAACACTTATGTGTCTTTTGCTAATAGTCATTGTTTTTTTTGTTTGTTTGTTTGTTTATTTTTTGAGAGAGAGCATGCACGTGTGGGGGGCTGGGGGGTCAGAGGGAGATGGACAAAGAGAGAAAGAGAGAGAGAATCTTAAGCAGGCTCCATGCCGGGCATGGAGCCTGACATGGGGCTCAATCTCATGACCCTGAGATCATGACCTGAATTGAAACCAGGAGTCAGACACTTAACTGACTGAGCCATCCAGGTGTCCCTTTGCTTATTTATCAAGAAAAGATGCTGGATTTTGTTAAATGATTTATTTACATCATTAAATTCTGTTAATATGAATTACAGTTATTAATTTTTGAATGTTAAACTTACATTCATGAGTGAGAAAAATCTCACTTGGTTGTGAGTTATCATCCTTCTCATATATTGTTGGGTTTGATTTGTTAAAATATTGTTCATAATTTTTGTGTCTTTGGCTATGGGGGATATTGGTCTGTAGTTTTCTTTTTTTATTATAATAATATTTTTTATTATATTATGTTAGTCACCATACAGTACATCCCTGGTTTTTGATGTAAAGTTCGATGATTCATTAGTTGCGTATAACACCCAGTGCACCATGCAATACGTGCCCTCCTTACTACCCATCACCAGCATATCCCATTCCCCTACCCCCCTCCCTTCTGAAGGCCTCACTGTTTCTTTTCTTATGATGTCTTTGTTTTTGATAGTAGTGTAATGCTGGCCTCATAAAATGCACTGGAAAACATTCCTTCCTTTTCAAATTTTTGGAAGTGTTTGTGTAGAGTTAGTATTCTTTCTTCCTTAAATGTTTTCTGAAATTCACCAGTGAAGCCATCTGAGCCTGGTATTTTTTAGTAGAATGATTTTTAACTACAGATTCATTTTCTTTATTATGGGTTCTTTAGCACTTACCATCTCCTATATTCTTGCTTATTATCTCTCTACCCCCAGTAGAACATGTGTTTCATGAGTATAAAGTTGTTTTATCTTTTTTTTTTTTTTTAAAGAAAATGTTTTGTTCTCTGTTGTATTCTTAGCACTTAGTGCATGGCACCATGGCACACAGTAAGTGCTCAATATACGATGAATTGAACTATAAATGGGTACAAATATGTGATACTTTATCATGTTTTCTAATGTCTTTCAAATGCTCACGCATTCCCATATAGAAATGTCATCTGATAAATTATTCTTCTTTGTTTTACACATTGTTAGGATACATTTATTTTTTAGACATTATATAATGAGTAGGTTATATTATCAATTTCTATGAATTTCATTATAGGAGAGTGAAGGGAGCCTTATAAAATATTTGTTTAAAAGGGGCATATTAGGGGGCGCCTGGGTGGCTCAGTCGTTAAGCATCACGCCAGGGCGTGATCCTGGCGTTATGGGATCGAGCCCCACATCAGGCTCCTCTGCTGGGAGCCTGCTTCTTCATCTCCCACTTCCCCTGCTTGTGTTCTCTCTCTCTGGCTGTCTCTCTCTCTCTCAAATAAACAAATAAAATCTTTAAAAAAGGGGGGGGCATGTTAGATCTGCTAGATTGAGAATAAATGACTTCAGTCACATCAATTAGTGAGAGAAGTATACAAGGGGCAGTAGGTCATTGCTCTGGAAGTCCTCTGAAAGAACTGCTTTTCCTGGAATTCTGAAAATATCCATCTACAAATATCTGCAGGTATTCTAGGACAGGAAAAGTTAAGGAGAGGAAAGAAGTAATAAGGACCGTTGGTACCTTGCATGCATGTTATAGGGTATCCAAAAGAATTCAAGTCTTATTTTTGGGAGGTCAGTCAAGTCAAGGGTGATGTTAATTATGGGAAAGTCTCACATCAACAGTGGAGAAATATTCAAAAGCCACTATACATCCTTGAAAGCAAAGATATAGATGGAGTGTTGGCACTCCTGGACTCGGATTTCCCTTGACTGGCATAATCTGCACTCCCTAGGTACACAGGAAAAGACTCAAGCAATCAAAAACCTGTTTATCTATGCTATCTTGGATGCAATAAGGAGAAACCCCAGAATCATAAAGTTCAGAGGATCAGAAGAGGAAAATTTTATAATGATAAAAAGAATCAATAGGAAGATACAAAAATCATAAATGTAGATGCACCTAATAATAGTACTTCAAAGTATATGAAGCCAAAGCTGATAGAACTGAAAAGATAAAGGCAAATTAACAATGTTAGAGATTTCCATGCTCTTTTGTCAATAACTGATAGACAACATTGTATATAGTTCTGCTCTCTTTTCAACTGATGGCTTGTTTGTATTCCATTGTCTTCTTTTTTTGTAGCCAAACATATTAATCCCATATCATTGTGTTCAATGAACTTCTCTATACACGGCAATGCGTTTAACTTCTTCCACAACATAGAAAATTAAAAATAAGGAACTAGTTTCAATTCCTCAGATTTTTCTCCAAGAGCACATAGGAGATACAATCAGCACCTGGCACTTGAGCCATTCTTATGGTAATCAGGTTTTTTTTTTAATTCAAGTATTGTTGACATACAATGTTATATTTAGATGTAAAACATAGTGATTCAACAATTATATATATTATACTATGTGCACCATGATAAATGTAGTTGCCATCTGTCACTATATGTTATTACAATATTATTAACTATATTCCCCATGCTGTACTTTTCATCCCTGTGACTCATTTATTTTATAACTGGAATTTTATGCCTTTAATCCCATTCACCTAGTTTGCCTGTCCTCCCACCTGCTCCCCTCTGGCAACCACCAGGTGTTCTCTGTAGTTATGAGTCTGTTTCTATTTTTTGTTTGTTCATTTGTTTTGTGTTTTAGATTTTACATGTAAGAAAAATCATATGGTATTTGTCTTTCTCCATCTGACTTATTTCCTTTAGCATAATACCCTCCAGGTCCAGCCATGTTGTTGTAAATGGCAAGATTTCATTCCTTCTTATGGTTGAGTAATGTTCCATTATATATATGTACACACACACACACACATCTTCTTTATCCATTCATCTTTCTATGGATACTTAGGTTGCTTACATAACTTGGCTATTATAAATAATGCTACAATTAACATAAGGGTGCATATACCTTTTTGAATTAGTGTTTTGTTTTCTTGGGGTAAATAGCCAGTAGTAGAATTATTGAATTGTATGGTATTTCAATTTTTAATTTTTTGACAATTTTTCATATTGTTTTCTATAGTGGCTACATCAATTTACATTCCCACCAACAGAGCACAAGGGTTCCCCTTCTCCACATCCTTGCCAACACTTGTTATTTCTTGTCCTTTCGATAACCGCCATTCTGGCAGATGTGAGGTGGTATCTCATTGTGGTTTTGATTTGCATTTCTCTGATGATAAGTGATGCTGAACATCTTTCCATGTGTCTGTTGGTTATCTGTATGTCTTCTTTGGAAAAATATCTATTCAGATCCTTCATCCATTTTTAAATCAGATTGAGTTTTGTTTGTATTTGCTATTGAGTTGTATGAATTCTTTATATATTTGGATATTAACCGTTATCTGATATATAATTTGCAAATATTTTCTCCCATTTAGTAAGCTGCCTTTTCATTTTGTTGATGGTTTCTTTTTTTTTTTTTTGGCAGAGAGACAGCCAGCAAGAGAGGGAACACAGGCAGGGGGAGTGGGAGAGGAAGAAGCGGGCTTCCAGCGGAGAAGCCTGATGTGGGGCTCGATTCCAGGACTCTGGGATCACGCCCTGAGCTGAAGGCAGACACTTAATGACTGAGCCACCCAGGCGCCCCTGCTGATGGTTTCTTTTGTTATCCAGAGACTTTTTAGTTTGGTGGGAGTCCCACTTATTTATATATTTACTTTTGTTGTCTTTGCTTTTGGTGTCAAATCCAAAAAATTATCACCAACATCGATGTCAACAAGCTTACCACCTATGTTTTCTTCAAGGGGTTTCATGATTTCAGGTCTTATGTTCGTGTCTTTAACATATTTTGCATTAATTTTTGTGTATGGTGTCAAATAGTGGTCTTAGTGGTTAAGTTGGGAAAATATGGTTATCTTTTTAGTATCTTTGTGCTCCCCTTAAACACAGAGCAGCTCATTTCTATCTTTGTGCCTTTGATCATACTAAAATAATCACTGTCTTCCTCTGTCTATCCAAATTCTATTCATCCATCTTGACCAGTTCAAATCCCTTTAATTCTAGGGTGTCTTTCTTGATGATATCAAATTATACTGATTTCTCCCTTTGCTTACTTGTCTGACATTTATTATCCGTATTACACAATTGATAAGCTACATTCTGTCTTATATATTAATCATATTCATACCTGGCAGCAATGAGGCAGCTCCCTTTCTACCACTGCCACAGCAGTGTCAGAAGAAGCCAGCTAAAACAAAAGACATACATAAAATGCAGTCTTAAAACATAACACCTCAAATGTCCAGGTTTCAACTTAAAATTACTCATCATATCAAGAACCAAGAAAATCTCAACTTGAATGAAAAAAAGTCAACCATTACACACCAACACCAAAATAAGAGATATTAAAGTTATTTGACAATCTTAAAGAAACCAACATAAAAATGCTTCCATGAGTAATTATAAACACCCTTGGAGCAAATTTATAAAGTAAAAACTCTCAGGAAAGAAATAGAAGACACACAGTAGAACTGAGCAGAAATTTTTGAACTAGAAAATACAAAACTGAGATGAAAAACTCAATTGATGATCTTAACAACAGAATAAAGGGGACAGAGAAAACAACCAGTAAACTTGATGACAGAATAATAGAAATTACCCAACCTGACAAAGACAAATCAAAACAAAACAAAAAAACCCCAACAAACCAAAAAGCCTCAGGAAACTGTTGGGCTGTAACAAAAAATCTAACATCATTGGGGCCCCAGAGAGAGAGAAAAGAGGGTAAGGCCTGAAGAAATAATATCTGAAATTGTCCTAAATTTGGCAAAAGACATAAATCTACAGATTCAAGAAGGTGAAAAACTCCAAACAACAGTATAACCAAAGAAATCCACAAGATACATCAAAATTCTTAAAAAACAAACAAAAACCTCTTAAAAGCAGCAAGAAAAACAACACTCTATCAAAAGGGGGGAAACAATTCAAATAACAGCAGATTTATCATCAGAAACCATGGAGGCCAGAAGAAAGTGGCACATTTTTCTACTGTTGAAGAAAACTTGTTCTATTTTTTTTCCTATTTATTCTGTTGTTATACCCAGACTTCTACATACAGTAAAAATATCCTTCAGGAATGAAGAAGAAATCAGGACATTGTCCGATGAAGCAAAACCAGAAGAAATTTGTTGCCAGCATACTTACTTTTAAAGAATACCAAAAGGAAGTTCTCTAAATAGAAAGAAAATGACAACAGAAGGAATCCTGGAACACTAAGAAGAAGGCAATAAGCAAAAATATGGGTAAGCAAAAAGCTTTCCTTCTTCTGTTGAGTTTTCTAAATTATGTCTACTGCTTAAAGAAGAAAATTATGGGGTACCTGGGTGACTCAGTTAAGTGTCTGCCTTTGGCTCAGGTCATGATCTCAGCATCGAGCCCCACATCAGGCTCTCTGCTCAGTAGGGAATCGCTTCTCCCACTCACTCTCCCTCTGTGCTATCTCTCAAATAAATAAATAAAATCTTTAAAAAGAAAAAAAGAAATTATAACACTGATGTGCTTCTACATTATAGAGGGAATATTTAAGACAATTTAAATGGGGAAGGTAAGAAACATAAAGAAAAGTTTCCACATTTCACTTGAAGTGATAAAATGTTAACATCAGTAAACTAAGACAAGTTATTATTTATAATACAAAACCTAGAACAATTACTATTAAAAAACTATACAGAGACATACACTCAAAAACACTATAAATAAAAACTGAATTCTAAAAAATGTTCAACCCTCAGAAAAACAGGAATAGAAAACAATAAGTAAAAAAAACAAATAACAAAAATAAAATGAAGTATTAAAGTCATAACATACCAATAATTATGTTAAATATAAATTATCTAAATATGTTAATTAAAAGACAGAAACAGGTAGTGCATTTTTTAAAATGATTTTTTATTATATTATGTTAGTCACCATACATTACATCCCCGGATTCCGATGTAAAGTTCGATGCTTCATTAGTTGTGTATAACACCCAGTGCACCATGCAATACGTGTCCTTACTACCCATCACCGAGTGCATATTTTTTTTAAAAAACATGACTCAGGTATATCCTGTGTAAAAGGAACTCACTTTTATTTTTTTTTAAGATTTTATTTTATTTTTTTAATAATATTTACTTTGTTATATTAGTCACCATACAGTACATCCCCAGTTCTTGATGCAATGTTCCATGATTTATTACTTGCATATAACACCCAGTGTACCATGCAACATGTGCCCTCCTTAATACCCATCACCAGCCTATCCCAATCCCCCACCCCCCTCCCCTCTGAAGCCCTCAGTTTCTTTCCCACAGTGCACAGTCTCTCATGGTTCATTCCCCCTTCTGTTTACCCCCCCCTTCATTCTTTCAGAAGGAACTCACTTTTAACAAGTAAGTTGACTGTAAAAGGATGGAAAAAGATATATTATGCAAATACTAATCAAAAAAGAAGTAGCTATGTTAATATCAGACAGACTTCAGAAGAAAGAAAATTATCAGAAACAAAGAGGGATATTACCTAATGATAAAGGGGTAAATCCATCCATAAGACATAGCAATCCTTAATTTGAATGAACCAAACAACCTGATGCAAAATATGTAAAGCAAACCCTGACTGAACAGAAAGAACAAATAGATCCACAATTACAATCAACACCCTTCTCTTAGGAACTGATAGAACAAGTAGTAAGAAAACAAACAAGAATCTAGAAAAACACAATAACACCATCAACCAATAGAATGTAATCAACATTTACTAAAACACTCTACCCAAAAATAGCAGAATAAACATTTATTTCATGTGTCCACAAAACATGCCAAAATAGACCGTATCTAGGCCATAAAGCAAATTTAAAATAATTGAAACACTGTGTTCTATGACTGCAATGAAATAAATAAAATAACTGGAAATCAAATAGAAAGATAACAGGAAAATCACCAAACACTTGGAAACTAAGCAACATATTTCTAAATAATCTGTGAGTCTAAAAGGAAATCTCAAGGGAAATTTATAAATATACCAAACTGAAAAAAAAAAAAAGAAAATACAACAGGGACGCCTGGATGCCTCAGTAGGTTGAGCATCTGACTCTTGGTTTTGGCTCAGGTCATGATTTCAGGGTTGTGAGATCAAGCCCCAAGTTGGGCTCTGTGCTGGGCATGGGGCCTGCTTAAGATTCTTTCTCTCTTGGGGCGCCTGGGTGGCACAGCGGTTAAGCGTCTGCCTTCTGCTCAGGGTGTGATCCCGGCGTTGTGGGATCGAGCCCCACATCAGGCTCCTCCACTATGAGCCTGCTTCTTCCTCTCCCACTCCCCCTGCTTGTGTATCCCTCTCTCGCTGGCTGTCTCTATCTCTGTCGAATGAATAAATAAAATCTTTTAAAAAAAAAAAGAGTCTCTCTCTCTCTCCCTCTGTGCCCCTCCACCTGCTCTCTCACTCTCTCTAAAATAAGTAAATAAAATCTTTTAAAAAACAAAAATAACAACATATAGAAATTTGTGGTATGCAGTGAAAATAACGCTGAGAAAGAAATTTATAGCATGAAATGTTTACATTTTTTTAAAAGATGAAAAATCTCAAATTAATAACATAAGCTTCCATCCCAAGAATCTAGAAAACACAGAGCAAAATAAACCCAAAACAAGCAGAAGGAAGGAAACAGAAACAGGAATCAATGAAACTGAAAACAGAAAATAGAGAAAAATCAATGAAATAAAAAGGTGGTTCATGAAAGATCAATAAAATTGACAAATCTCCAGCAAGACGGACAACAAAAAAACAGAGAAGACACAATATCAACATGAAAATGGAAACGGGGGATATTACACAAAACCTGTAAACAACAAAAGTATAATAAGGGAATACTATAAAAAGCTCTCCACATAATTTTGACAAGATGGATGAAATAAACCAACTCCTCAAAAAGCATGAACTAACCCAACTCATCCAATATGATAACTCATCCAATATAGATAACTGAAATATCCATAAACTGTTAATGAAAACGAATTCATAATTTTAAAGCTCCAAAAGAGCAATACTTATGCCCAGATGGTTTTACTGGAGGATTCTACTGAATGTTTAAAAATGAGTTAACATCAATTCTATATAATCTCTTACAGAAAATGTGAAGGAAACACTTTCCAAATCATTTTATTAAGCTACTATTACCTTTATACCAAAGACAGTAACAAAAAAGGAAACTCAAGACCAATATCCCTTATAAATATGACATAAAAATCCTTAACAAAACATGAGCACACAGAATTTAGCAATATATAGCAAGAATTATACACCATGAACAAGTAGAGTTTATTCTAGGAATGCAAAGCTGATTCAATATTTGAAAACAATTCAGTATTTGAAAATCAATCCATGTAATCCACCATATAACAGGCTAAAAAACAATGACAATCCTCAATTGATGCATAAAATGCATTTGGCAAAATTCAATACACATTCATGATAAAAACTCTTAGAAAAAATACAGGAACAAAGGAGAACCTCCTCAATGTAATAAAAAGTGTCTACTAAAAACCTACAGCTAGCATAACACTTAAAGCTGACAGACTGAATGCTTTCCCCTAAGATGGGGAACAAGGCAGGATGTCAGCTTTCACAGCTCTTATTCTACAAAGTAAAGTTCACACATTACATATGATAAACATATAAAAATCAACTGCATTTCTATATACTAGCAATGAACAATCAGGAGCCAAAATTTAAAACACAATACTACTTACAAGCACTAAAAAAAAACCATATAGGTGTAAATCTAATAAAACATATGCAGGACTTGTATGCTGAACACGACAAAGCACTGATGAAAGAAAACAGAAGATCTAAATAAATGGAGATTCCATTATTTATGGATTGGAAGATACACCATAGCTGGGGCCCCTGGGTGGTGCAGTCATTAAGCGTCTGCCTTTGGGCAGGGCATGATCACGGAGCCCTGGGATCAAGCCCCGCATCGGGCTCCTCCGCTGGAAGCCTGCTTCTTCCTCTCCCACTCCCCCTGCTGTGTTCCCTCTCTCATTGCCTGTCTCTCTCTGTCAAATAAATAAATAAAATCTTAAAAAAAAGAAAAAAAGGGAAGATACACCATAGTAAATATGTCAGTTCTCCCCAAATGCAATTAATGCAATTCCTATCAAAATCCCAGCAAGATTTTCTAGAAATAGAGAGAGAGAGACCAAAAAGAAAACCAACCAAACAAAAAAACCCAGACTTTTAACTACAGAGAACAAACTGATGGTTACCAGACTATGGGGTAGGGGGAAGGAGAGTAGGAGCGGGGTGAGGTTGGGTGAAATAGGTGAAGGTTAAGAGTACATGTATCATGATAAGCACTGAGACATATAGAATTGTTGAATCACTAAACTGTACACTTAAAATTAATTTAACACTGTATGTTAACTATACTGGAACGAAAACTAAAATCCCAGCAAGATGTTTTATGGTTATTGACAAGATTATTCTAAACTTTATATGTAAAGAAAAGGAACTAGAGAGGGGCGCCTGGGTGGCACAGCGGTTAAGCGTCTGCCTTCAGCTCAGGGCATTGATCCCGGCTTTATGGGATCGAGCCCCACATCAGGCTCCTCCACTGTGAGCCTGCTTCTTCCTCTCCCACTCCCCCTGCTTGTGTTCCCTCTCTCGCTGGCTGTCTCTCTCTCTGTCAAATAAATAAATAAAATCTTTAAAAAAAAAAAAAAAAGAAAAGAAAAGAAAAGGAACTAGAGAGCCAAAACAATTTTTTTTAAGAAGGATAAATTGGGAGGGGTGCCTGGGTGGCACAGTGAGTTAAGCGTCCAACTCTTGGTTTTGGCTCAGGTCATGATCTCAGGGTTGTGAGATCAAGCCCCATGTTGGGCTCCATGCTCAGAGAGGAAACTCTCTCCCTCTGCCCCTCCCACAATGTGCACACACGGTTGCGCTCTCTCTCTCAAATAAACAATTTTTTTTAAAAAAGAAGGATAAATTGGGAGGAAATAGTCTGCCCTATTTTAAGAATTATATTAGCTGTAGTAATCCAGACTGTGTGTTATTGGAGGGATAGATACAAAGATCAATGGAAGAGAATAGAGAACTCAAAAATAGACCTATGCAAATATGCCCAAATAATATTTGTTTGTTTTAAAGTTCATAGTTTAGTATTCACTCTAAATTTGACAAACACATAATGTCACATATCTACCATCATAGCATCATAAAGAGTCATTTCAGTGCCATAAATATCCCCTGTGCTCCAGTAATTCACCTTTCCCAGCACCACCATTCCCCAAACCTCTAGCAACCACTAATACTTTCTTACTGTCTCTATCAGTTTTGCCTTTTCCACAACGTCATATACTTGGAATCATACAGTTTAAGCCTTTCCAGACTGGCCTTCCACTTAATGATAAGCATTTTAAGGTTCCTCCAGGTCTTTCCATAGTTCAAAACTTAATTTTATTTTTATGGTCAATAGAATTCTGTTGTGTGGATGTACCACAGTTTATCCACTCGCTTTCTGAAGTACGCTTTGTTTACTTCCAAAATTTGGCAACTATAGGAAGAAAAACCTGCTATAAACATTCCCATGCTAGCTTTTATGTGGAAATAAGTTTTCAACTTATTAAATACCTAGAAGCACAACTGCTGGATTGTATGGTAAAATTGTGTTTTGCAAGGGCGCCTGGGTGGCTCAGCCATCTGCCTTTGGCTCAGGTAATGATCCCAGGGTCCTGGGATCGAGCCCCGCACTGGGCTCCCTGTTCGGCAGGAAGCCTGCTTCTCCCTCTCACACTCCCCTTGCTTGTGTTCCCTCTCTCACTGTCTCTGTCAAATAAATAAATAAAATCTTTAAAAAAAAATTGTGGGGGCGCCTGGGTGGCACAGCGGTTGAGCGTCTGCCTTCGGCTCAGGGCATGATCCCAGCGTTCTGGGATCGAGCCGAGCCCCACATCAGGCTCCTCCGCTATGAGCCTGCTTCTTCCTCTCCCACTCCCCCTGCTTGTGTTCCCTCTCTCGCTGGCTGTCTCTAACTNCTCTAACTCTGTCAAATAAATAAATAAAATCTTTTAAAAAAATAAAAAAATAATAAATAAAATAAAATTTAAAAAAAGTTGTGTTTTGCATGGTAAAAAAAAAACCAAGCCAAAACAAAACCTTCCAGACTATCTTTCAAAGTCGTTGGAAGTGCATTCCCACCAGGCATGAATGAGAGCTCTTGTTGCTTCACAAACTTGTCAACATTTGGTGTTGTGCGTGTTCTGGATTTTAGCCATTCTACTAGGTGTGTAGAGGTATCTAATTGTTATTAAAATTTGCAATTCCTTAATGGCATATGATGTTGAACATCATTTCATATGATTATTTGCCATCTGTATATCTTAATTTTTTTTCTATTTTTATCATATTATGTTAGTCACCATACAGTACATCCCTAGTTTTCGATGTAAAGTTCCATGATTCATTACTTGCGTATAACACCCAGTGCACCATGCAATACGTGCCCTCCTTACTACCCATCACCAGTCTATCCCATTCCCCCACCCCCTCCCCTCTGAAGTCTTCAGTTTGTTTCTCATAGTCCATAGTCTCTCATGTTTCATTCCCCCTTCTGATTACCCCCCTTTTCTTTATCCCTTTCTTCCCCTACCGATCATCCTAGTTCTTATGTTCCATAGATGAGAGAAATCATATGATAATTGTCTTTCTCTGCTTGACTTATTTCACTTAGCATTATCTCCTCCAGTGCCGTCCATGTTGCAGCAAATGTTGAGAATTCGTTCTTTCTGATAGCTGAGTAATATTCCATTGTATATATGGACCACATCTTCTTAATCCAGTCATCTGTTGAAGGGCATCTCAGCTCCTTCCACGATTTAGCTATTGTGGACAATGCTGCTATGAACATTGGGGTGCATATGGCCCTTCTCTTCACTACATCTGTATCTTTGGGGTAAATACCCAGTAGTGCAATTGCTGGATCATAGGGTAGCTCAATTTTTAACTTTTTAAGGGACCACCACACTGTTTTCCAAAGTGTCTGTACCAACTTGCATTCCCACCAATAATGTAGGAGGGATCCCCCAACTGTATATTTTCTTTAACAGGGTGTCCAGATCTTTTGTTTTTTTAAAATTTAAATTCAACTAGCCAACATATAGGACATCATTAGTTACAGAATGAAATTAAGTCTTTTGCCCATTTTTTAATTGGGTTGTTTGTTTTCTTAATTTTGACTTTAAAGACTTCTTTGCATTTGGGGGTAACAGTCCTTTAACAGATATACCTTTTGTAAATATTTTCTCCAAGTATGTGGCTTGTCTTTTCATTCTCTTAACAGTGTCTTTTACAGAACAATCGGTTTTAACATAAGGAAGTCCATCCTATCTATTTTTTTTTCTTTCATAGATCATGCTTTTGGTATTCTATCTAAAAACTCATTGCCACACCTAAGTTCACCCAGATTTTCTCCTGTGGAGCTTCTAGAAGTTTTAGAGTTTTGCATTTTACATTAATGTCTTTAATCCATTTTGAGTTATTTTTTGTGAGAGGTGTAACATCATGGTCTATATCCATTTCCTGCATCTGAATATCCAGTTTTTCCAGCACCATTTGTTGAAAAGACTGTCCCTTCTTCACTGAGTTGCTTTTGCTCCTTTGTCACAGATCAGAAGAGTATATTTGTATAAGTCTATTTTTAAGCTTTCTATTCTGTTCCATTAACCTGTTTTTTTGTCAATACAAAACTCTTGATTATAGCAGCTTTATAGTACATCTTAAAGTCAGGTAGTGTCAGTCCTCTGACTTTGTTCTTCCTCAAGAAGATTTCTGGATCTACTGCTTTTTCATATAAATGTTAAAATCAGTTTGTCAATAGCCACAAAGTAACTTGCTGGGTTTTGATTCTGATTATGCTGAATCTAAATCAAGCTAGGAAGAACTAACATCTTAACAATACTGAGTATTCCTATCCACGAACATGAAATATCTCTCCATTTATTTAGTTCTTCTTTGATTTCCTTCATCAGAGTTTTGTAATTTTCCTCATATAGATCTTGTATGTTATTTTATAATTCTTATGCCTAAGTCTGTATGCCTGCCTGTCTTTCCTTCCTTCCTTCTTTCTTTCCCCTCCCACTTCCCTCCTCCTCCTTTTATTGCATTTAATATAGTGTTGTATTTTCATTTTAAATCCAATTGTTCATTGCAGGTTTATAGGAAAGCAACTGGCATTTTGTATTAACCTTGTTTTCTTCAATTTTGTTATAATCCTGACTTTTTTTTGAGTATAGTTGATACACAATGTTACATTAGTTTCAGGCATACAACTTAGTAATTTGACAGGTTTAAACATTATTTTATGTTCACCACAAATATAACTATCATCTGTCCCAATACATTGTTATTACAATATCAATGATGGTATTCCTTAAGGTCTGCTTTTTATTCCTGTGGCTTACTCATTCCATAACTAGAGAACTGTATCTCCCTCTCTCCTTCACCAATTTTGCCCATCTCACCCACCTACCTCCCATCTGGCAGCCATCAGTTTGTTCTCCGTATAGATTGGATTCTTCTTTCTGTTTATTTATTCCTTTTTTTTTTTTAGATTCCATTTATGAGTAAAATCATATGATATTTATCTTTCTCGGTCTGACTTATTTCACTTAGCATTCTAGGTCCATCCATGTTGTCCCAAATGGCACAATTTCATCCTTTTTATGGCTGCATATGTTACATTGTATATATGTACCATGTTTTTTCCTTATCCATTTATCTATTGGTTGACACTTAGGCTGCTTCCATGTATTAGCTATTGTAAATGCATAGATCTTTTTGAGTTAGTGTTTTCATTTTCTTTGGGTAAATACCCAAGAGTTGAATTATTGGATCATCTGGTATTTCTATTTTTAATTTTTTGAGGAACCTCCATATTGTTTTCCACAGAGGCTATACCAATTTACATTCCCACCCACAGTGCATGAGGGCTCCTTTTTCTCCACATCCTTGTCAACACTTGTTGTTTCTTGTCTTTTTAATTTTAGCCATTCTGACAGGTGTGAGGTAATACCTCATTGTTGTTTTGATTTGTATTTCCCCGATGATCAGTGATGTTTAGCATCTTTTCATGTGTCTGTTAGCCATCCGGATGTCTTCTTTGAAAAAATGTCTGCCCACTTTTTAAATGGATTGTTTGTTTTTTTGGTGTTGAGTTGTACAAATTCTTTGCATATTTTGGATATTAACCTATTATTGGAAATATCACTTGCAAATATCTTCTGCCATTCAGTAGGTAGCCTTTTTGTTTTGCTGATGGTTTCCTTTGTTATGCAAAAGCTTTTTATTTTGAAGTAGCCCCAATAGTTTACTTTTGCTTTTGTTTCCCTTGCCTCAGGAGACATATCTAGAAAAATGTTGCTATGGCTGATGTCAGGAAAACTATTCCTTGTGCTCTCTTCTAGGATTTTTATGCTTAAATATTTAATCCATTTTACGCTTAGGTATTTCAACCATTTTGAGTTTATTTTTGCATATGGTGAATACTAAATTATTTTTTTACAAAGGTACAAAAGCAAGTTAATGGAGTAAATAATACCTTCTGTTAAGTTTTTATTTCAGTCATCTGATACTTATCACAATAAGTGCACTCCTTAATCCTCATCACATATTTCACCCATCGGCCCATCAAGCTCCCCTCTGGTTCCTTCTCTATAATTAAGAGTCTGTTTTTGGTTTGTCACTCTATCTTTTCTTTTTTTTTAACGTGATTTTTAAAAAAATATTAGTTTCAGGTGTAGATTTTTTTTAAAGATTTTATTTATTTATCTATTTACTTACTTATTTATCAGAGAGAGAGAGAGCACAAGTAGGGGGAGCAGCAGGCAGAGGGAGAAGCAGGCTCCCTGCTGAGCAGCCTGATGAAGGACTCCATCCCAGGATCCTGGGATCATGACCTGAGCTAAAGGCAGACGCTTAACTGACTGAGCCACCCAGGCATTCCTCAGGTTCGTAGATTTTAGTGAATCATCACTTACATACAAAACCCAGCGCTCAGCACAATGGGTGCCCTCCTTAATACCCATCACCCATTTAACCCAACCCCTGACACACACCTCTATTGCAGCAACCCTCAGTTTGTTCTCTATAGTGAAGAGTGTATTTTAAGGTTTCCCTCTCTTTTTCCCCCACACTCAGTTTTCTTTCTTAAATTCCTGACCTGACAGACTTATTTTCTTATCATAATACTCTCTAGCTCCATCCATGATCATTGCAACTGGCAAATATGCACTTTTACCGGCTGAATAATAGTCCAGAATGTATATACACTTCTTTATCCACTAATCTATCATTGATTGGATACTTGGGCCAATTCCATATCTTTGCTATTATAAATAATGCTACTATAAACATAGGGATACATGTATCCCTTTGAATTAGTGTTTTTGTATTATTTGAGTAAATACCCAGTAGTGTGATTACTAGATTGTAGGGTAGTTCTATTTTTAAAATTTTGTGGAACCGCCATACTGTTTTCCACTGTGGCTGCACCAGTTTGCATTTCCACCAACAGCACACAAGGGTTCCTTTTTCTCCATGTCCTTGTCAACACTTGTTTCTTGTGTTTTTGATTTTAGTCATTCTGACAGTTGTGAGGTGATACAGTTTTCATTTGCATTTCCCTGATGATGAGTGATCTGGAGCATTTTTTCCTGTGTCTGTTGGCCATCTTAATGTCTTCTTTGGAGAATTATCTGTATGTCTTTTGTCCATTTTTTAAAACTATGCTCCATGCCCAGCAGGGAATCCAATGTGGGGCTTGAATTTATGATCTTGAGATCAAACCTGAGCTGAGCTCAAGAGTGGGACACAACAGACTGAACCACCCAGGTGCCCCTCTTCTGCCCATTTTTTAATTGGATTATTTCTTTCTTAGATGTTGAGTTTTATAACTTCTTTATATTTTTTGGATACTAACCCTGTATCACATATGTCCTTTGCAAATATCTTCTCCCATTTCATAGATTGCCTTTTAGTTTTATTGTTTCCTTTACCCTGCAGAAGCTTTTTATTTTGATGTAGTCACAAAAGTTTATTTTTGCTTTTGTTTCCCTTGTCTCAGGAAACATATCTAGAAAAGTGTTGCTATGGTCTATGTCAGAGAAATTAGTGCCTGTGCTCTTTTCTAGGATTTTTGTGGTTTCAGGTCTCACATTTAGGTCTTTAAACCATTTTGAATTTATTTTTGTTCATGCTGTAAGAAAGTGGTCTGATTTCATTCTTTTGCACATTGCTATCCAGTTTTCCCAACACCATTTGTGTAAAAGACTGCCTTTTTCCCATTGTTTATCCTTTCCTGCTTTGTCAAAGATTCACTGGCTATATAATTCTGGGTTTATTTCTGGGTTTTCCATTCTGTTGCCTTGGTCTAAGTGTCTATTTTGGTAACAGTACCATACCATTTTGATTACTAAAGCTTTGTACTATCGCTTGAAGTCTAGAATCGTGATGCTTGCAGGTTTGCTTTTCTTTTTCAGGACTGCTTAGCTCTTCAGGGTCTTCTGTGGTTCCATACAAATTTTAGGATTGTTTGTTCTAGCTCTGTGAAAAATGCTGGTAGTATTTTTATAGGGATTGCATTAAATGTGTGATTGCTTTGGGTAATATAGACATTTTAACACAATTTATTCTTCTAATCCATGAGCATGGAATCTCCTTCCATTTCTTTGTGTCATCTTTGTATCATCTTCAGTTTCTTTCATAAGTGTTCTATAGTTTTCAGAGTACAGGTCTTTCATTTGGTTAGGTCTATTCCTTGGTATCTTATTATTTTTGGTACAATTGTAAACGGGTTGTTTTCTTAATTTCTCTTTCTGCTGCTTCCTTATTGGTGTACACAAATGCAACAGATTTCTGTACACTGATTTCGTATCCTGCAACTCTACTGAATCTGTTTATCAGTTCCAGAAGTTTTCGAGAGGAGTCTTTCAGGTTTTCTATATAGAGTATCATGTCATCTGCAAATAGTGAATGTTTCATCTCCTCCTTACTGATTTTTCTGCATCTATTGAAATGATCATATGGTTTTCTATTCTTTCTCTTATGTATGTGATGCATCACGTTGACTGATTTGTGAATATTGAACCACCTTTGCAAACTTGGAGGAAATTCCACTGGTTTGTGGTGAATGATATTTTTAATGTATTGTTGGATTTGCTTCACTAGTATTTTGTTGAGGATTTTTGCATCTATGTTCATCAGGGATATTGTCCTCTAGTTCTCTTTTCTAGTGGTGTCTTTATCAGGTTTTGATATCAGGATAATGTGGGCCTCATAGAATAAATTTGCAAGTTTTCCTTCCTTTTCTATTTTTTGGAATAGTCTGAGAAGAAAAGGCATTAGCTCTTCTTTAAATATTTTGTTATTCTTTAAAAAGATTTTATTTATTTATTTTGAAAGACAGAGAGAGTGTGCATGAGCAAGGGGGAGGGGATGAGGGAGAGGGAGAGGTAGACTCCCCAATCAGCAGGGAGCCCGATGTAAGGCTTGATCCCAGGACCCCAGGATCACGACCTGAACCGAAGGCAGATGCTTAACCGACTAAGCCACCCAGGCACCCCTTAAATGTCTGATGGAATTTGTCTGTAAAGCCATCTGGTCCTGGACATTGGTTTTTTGGGAGGTTTTGGATTACTGATTCAATTTCTTTGCTTGTAATCAGTCTGTTCAAATTTTCTATTTCTTCCTGTTTCAGTTTCGTTAGATTATATGTTTCTGGAACTTACCCATTTCTTCTAGGTTGTCCAATTTGTTGGCACGTAGTTCTTCATAATATTCTCTTATAATTTTATTTCCATGGAGTTTGTTGTTATTTCTCCTCTCTCATTTGTGCTTTTATTAATTTGGGCCCTTTCTCTTTTTTTCTTGATAAGTCTGGCTAGAGGTTTGTCAATTTTATTGATTTTCCCCCCAAAGAAAGAGTTTCTGGTTTCATTATTCTGTTCTATTGTTTTTTAGTTTCTGTATCATTTATTTCTGCTCTAATCTTTATTATTTCCTTTCTTTGGCTCCTTTTAGGTTTCACTTGTTCTTTTTTTTTTTGGCTCCTTTTGGTGTAAAGTTAGGTTCTTTGAGGTTTTTCTTGCTTCTTGAGATAGGCCTGTATTGCTATAAACTTCCCTCTGAGAACTGCTTTTGCTGCATCCCAAAGATTTTGAACTGTTGTGTTTTCATTTTCCCTTGATTCCATGTACTTTTTAATTTCTTCTTTTATTTCCTGGTTGACCTAGTCATTGTTCAGCAGCATGTTATTTGTGGTCTTTCCAAATTTTTTATTGTGGTTGACTACTAGTTTCATAGCATTGTGGTCAGAAAAGATGCATGGTATGCATGGTATGACTTCGATCCTTCTGAATTTGCTGAAGCTTGTTTTGTGGCCGAATATGTGATCTATTGTGGAGGATGTTCCATGTGCACTTGAAAAGAATGTGTATTCTGCTGTTTGGGGCTGGAATGTTCTGAATATTCTGTTAAATCCATCTGGTTCACTGTGTCATTCAAAGCCAATGTTTTTTGTGTTGATTTTCTGTTTAGATGATCTGTCCATTGGTGTAAGTGGGGTGTTAAAGTCTTCTACTGCTATGGCATTATTATCGATTAGTTCCTTTATGTTTGCTCTTAACTGTTTTGTGTATTTGGGTGCTCCTATTGAGTCCATAAATATTTACAATTGTTATATCTTCTTGTTGGAGTGTCCCCTTTACTATGATACAGTGTCCTTCTTGCCTCTTGTTACAGTCTTTGCTTTAGCATCTATTTCATCCGATAGAAGTACTGCCACTCTCGCTTTCTTTTGACATCCATTTGCATGATAGATGTTTCTCCATCTTCTCACTTTCAATCTGCAGCTGTTTTTAGGCCTAAAATAAGCCTCTTGTAGGCAGTGTATAGATGGGTCTTGTTTTTTCATCCATTCTGTTACCCTATGTCTTTTGATTGGAGCATCTAGTCCATTTACATTCAGAGTAATTACTGATTGGGGTGCCTGGGTGGCTCAGTAGGTTGGGCATCTGACTCTTCATCTCAGGCCAGGTCTTGATCTTGGGGTATGAGTTTGGGCCCCCCATTAGGCTCCATGCTAGTCTTGAAGCCTACTTAAAAAAAATAAAGATTGATAGATATGTATTTATTGGCGCATCTGGGTGGCGCAGTCGTTAAGCGTCTGCCTTCGGCTCAGGGCGTGATCCCAGAGTCCTGGAATCGAGCCCCATTATCAGGCTACTCCGCTGGGAGCCTGCTTCTTCCTCTCCCACTCCCCCGCCTGTGTTCCCTCTCTTGCTGGCTGTCTGTCAAATAAATAAATAAAGTCTTTTAAAAAAAAAAGATATGTATTTATTGCCATTTTGTTGTTTTGTGGTTGTTCTGAAGATTTCCTCTGATCCTTTCTTGTCTCTTTTTCGTGGTTTGCTGTTTTTCTTCAGTGACATATTTGAATTTCTTTCTCTTTATTCTTTGTATATTTATTAGTGGTTTTTGATAAATGGTTACCATACAGTTTGCATATAACCTCTTCTGCACATAGCAATCTATACTAAATTGATGGTCATTTAAGTTTGAACCCATTTTTTACTCCTCTCCTCCCCATGTTTTAGGTGTATACTTTCTTTACTTTTGTGAGTTCTTGGCTGCAGGGGGAGCCCTTCTCATTCAAAACTTTTGAGTATATCATGCCTCCTTTCTGGCTTTGAAAGTTTCTGCTGAAAAATCTACTAACAGCTTTATGAGGTTTCCTTTGTATGTAACTGTCTTCTTTTATCTTGCTGCTCTTTAATATTTTTTATCACTGTATTTTGCCAGTTTAATTACAATATGTCTTGGTGTGGATCTGCTTTTGTTGATTTTGATGGAAGTTCTCTGTGCCTCCTGTAACTGGATATCTGTCTCCTTCCCCATGTTAGGCAAGTTCAGCTCTTATTTCTTTAAATAAATTTTCTGCCCCCTTTTCTCTCTCTTCTTCTTCTGGGACTCCTAAAATATGAATGCGTTTGTTTGATGGAGTCACTGAATTCTCTAAGTATATTCTTGTTTTGCATAATTCCTTTTCCTTTCCTCCTTTGTTCAGCTTGATTACTTTCCCTTACTCTGTCTTTTAGGTCACTAATTCATTCCTCTGCTTCTTCCAGCCTGTTGTTCATTCTATCAAGCATGTTTCTCATCCTGGTCATTGAATCCTTTACCTCTGCTACTATTCCTTATCTCTGCATTAAGGGTCACACCGATGTCCCCCACTCTGTTCTCAAGTCCAGTGAGTATCCTTATGATCATTGCTTAAAATTGTCCATCAGGTATGTTACTTACACCTGTTTTATTTAGATCCCTGTTCATGGCCTTGTCCTTTTCCTTCATTTGGGATAAATTTCTCTGTCTTTTCATTTTGTCTAAGTCTCTGTGCCTGTTTCTCTGTGTTAGGAAAGTCAACTACATTTTCTATTCTCAAGGATAATGGCCTTATGAAGAAGAGGTCTTCTAGTGCCCTGCAGTGTAGTGTCCTCTGTTCCCCTGGGCCTGGTGCTTCTGGGAGTGTCTCCAATGCGTGCTCTGTTATTGTGTCCTGGTTGCTTTATCCTTCAGTCCAGTTATTGCCAGAGGCTCTCTTTGCCTCTTGTGGGGCTGTGTTTGGTCCCTGGCCTGGATTTGACACATTTTAACTAGGTGTGCTCTAGTCTGTTTGTGAAATGAGACCTGTCCCTGCTACCACTAGAATGGGGCCTTGCAAACTCCAGGGTTGGGAGATTGATGTTGGCAGGGGTTTGGGCCAGTCTTCTGGGGGAGACGGCACACCACACTGGGAATGAAGCAAGAGTGACTGGGAAGGGCAGTTCTTCCAGAGTGAAGGGGGGAAGGGGCTTGGTGAAAACAAGTTAAGTAGGGAGTGTTGGTGCTACACTGGTTTCCCAGGTGGCTCTGTGTTTATGCTAAAGAGTGGGAGAAGGAAATGATGCCAGCCACTTCCTTTGTTCCTAGAGGGGTCTCTCTGTGAACACTGCTTCTCTGGGACAAATTCCAAGATGAGCCACTAACCTCTCCACTGTGTGCCCCAGATGCTCTTCAGATTGCTATTTCCATTTTGTATGCCTGTGAGCTGCCCTGCCTTTTCTCCAAGAGTAGCCCAATGTCCATGAGCTCTCCTAGAGCGAAGCGCACTGACCTTTAAACCTCTAAGCCCCGCTGGTTGCAAGAACTCATGAAATTCGGACCCTCTCACTTTCTAAACCAATTGCTATGGGGATTCCTTTTCCCTGTGTGCATGCCAGTCTGTCTCTTACCCTTCTCCATGATCATGGCTTCCTCCTCACCACAACACCCAGGATCTGCTTCTCTCCCAAGCCCTCTTTGCACCTCCTACCTTCCTCAGTGTGGCCTCTCCTCTATCTTTAGCTGTAGAGTTTGTTCTTCCACTCTTCAGATAGATATCTGGGGTATTTAGGATGATTTAATAGTTATGTAATTGTATTCATGGGACAAGGCAAACCTAAAGTCCTACTTGCCATCTTCTTCCCCTCCTCATCAGAAAGAACATCTTTTTAACAAATGACACAACTGGACATCCATAAGCAAAAGAGTAATAGTAATAAATTTCAAGTTAAACCTTGTGCCTCAGATAAATATTAACTGAAAATGGGTCACGGACCTAAATGCAAAATGTAAAACTATATAACTTTTAGAAAAAATATTTAAAAATCTTCAGGACTGAGAACTAGGCAAAGAGTTCTTAATGAAAATTAAAAACTCTTGCTCTATGAAACATCCTGTTAATAAAATGAAAAGACAAGCTAGACTAGAAGAAAATATATGCAAATCACACTGCCAATGAAGGACTAGTATTCAGAATTTATAAAGAATTCTTAAAACTCACCAGTTTAAAAAAAAAATCAGCAAAGGGGCAAAGAACATGGAAAGATATTTCATCAAAAAGGATACAAAAATAGCAAATAAGCACAAGAAAAGATGTTGAGCATCATATATACGAATTAAAACCATAATGAGATCTCACTATCCACCTATCAAAGCAGATTAAAAAAATTTTAAATAACAGTAATACCAAATACTAGAGAGGATGGGGAGAAACTGGATCACTCATAAGTTACTGGTGGTATGTAAAATGGTACAGCACTATCGAAAACAGTTGGGCAATTTCTTTAAAAGCTAAACATGTAACTACCATATGATCTAGCAACTCTCTCCTGGGCATTTATCCCAGAGAAATAAAAACATGTATTTACACAAAAACCTGTATGTGAGAGACAGAGCGTGAATGGGGGGAGGAGCAGAGGGAGAGGGAGAAGCAGACTCCCCACTGAGCAGGAGCCTGAAGTGGAGCTCAATCTCAGGACCCTGAGATCACAACATGTGCTGAAGGCAGACACTTAACCAACTAAGCCACCCAGGCACCGCTCAAAATAAAAATTTTCATTAAAAACTTATATAATCCTCCAAAAGATGAGTTATATATAATATTTTTTGGCCTTGGTGAGCTGATGAGCTCAAAGACCAGTATGGAAAACAAGTATTAAAGCAAAAAATCACGATTCATTATGATAATATCTAATAATTATAAAATTTACTGTGTACCAGACACTGTCATAAGCTCTTTACCTATATTAACTCACTTCATTTTCACTATACACCTATGAAGTAGGTATTATTATTATTATTACTTTATGGATGAAAAAACTGAAGTACTGAGATGTTTAGTGACTTGCACAAGGTCACACAACCTGTACCTACCTAGTGCTATAAAAGTTATTATATACAATATATGAAGAGAAAAGAGATTGGAGTGCCTGACTATATCCAAAGGGTCAAGGGTGAACAGAAAGTTTTATAGAAGAACTGAATCTTGATAGATATTAAGGAGTTTATCTGGAATTTTAAACAGGTGAATCAATATATACAAATTTCAGTGATGTGAGGTAAGAAAATGTCACTAAGGAAAAGTCATTTAAGTTCCCTGGCTCTCAGTCTTCTCCCTCATAAAATAAGTACCTTGGATGATGCTATCTCTAATGTCCCTCCTAACTCCTACAGTCTGTGAGTCTATGCTACTAATGTAGAAAGTTAAGTTATTGGGATGCCGTAGGTACAGTCTTTGTTTCTTGTCTCTGTGCTATACTAGAATAACTTATGGGCAATATGTCCGTGTGTCCAAGAAACAAGGGTATATAGCTGTTGTCAATTACAAATGAAATGCCACTTGACACAAGTTTAAAAGGCGTTGGAGTTAGCTGGGGAAACCAAACCATCATTTATATTATTGTTTCTATGGGAAAATAGCTTTCAAACTAAATATGGCATATAAAGCAATTGTGTGAAAATTGTGCACGGTCTGTTCAAATGTATTCTTCTTTTTTATTTTTTTTTAAGATTTTATCCATTCATTTGAGAGAGAGACAGCCAGAGAGAGAGGGAACACAAGCAGGGGGAGTGGGAGAGGAAGAAGCAGGCTCCCAGTGGAAGAGCCTGACGTGGGGCTCGATCCCAGAACTCCAGGGTCACGCCCTGAGCCGAAGGCAGACGCACAACAACTGAGCCACCCAGGCGCCCCTGTTCAAATGTATTCTAATATGTCAGTTCAGAAGAAAAGAAAGAGATAGTTTCTTTAAAAAATTAGAATCAGCTTGGAAGGAGCTGTGGGTCTTAGAGAAAAGTTAATGAATAATCTTTAGTGTCTGATGCCAATTAGCTTTTATAACAGTTCCAGGCTCAAAGAACAGGAAGCGGCAGAGAAGAATCCAAGAAAGAATTTCCATCCAGACTGGAAAAAAGCAGCAGAGGATAATCCTAAGAAAATAGTGCATATGTAAACAGAATCATTTCCCTTCTTTCTGGTTTAGATCAGAAAAAAGTAGGATGCTGAAAGATGCTAGGAAGGAAGCAAAACCTGAGCAATGGTAGCAGAACAGGCACAACTTCTAGTGGGACTCAGTAGTACAGGAGCAAGTAAAAGCAGTACTTTCTCTTAGTTTTCATCCCTACCAGTGAGAAGAAAAGTTAGAATTCTTGTTCTGCCAAAGTAAACCCAAGGTCAAATCACAACAGTGGAAGTTTTCTTACGATGAAGTACACAACTGTGTTGAGGTGTTTTATTCAATTGTGCTCTCAATTAAGTGTTTTATACTGAAGCTGCAGGCAAAAACAGACAAAGATCAATGGAACAGAACAGAGAACCAGAAATGGACCCACAAATGTATGGCCAACTAACCTTCCACAAAGCACGAAAAAATATAAAGAGTCTCTTTAACAAATGGTGTTGGGAAAAATGGACAGCGACATGCAGAAGAATGAAGCTGGACCACTTTCTTATAGCATACACAAAAATAAATTGAAAATGGATGAAAGACCTAAATATAAGACAGGAAACCATCAAAATCCTAGAGGAGAAAACAGGCAGCAACATCTTTGATGTTGGCCACAGAATCTTCTTACTAGACACATCTCCTGAGGCAAGGGAAACTAAAGCAAAAATGAACTATTGGGACTTCATCAAGGTAAAAGGCCTTGGCACAGTGAAGGAAACAATCAACAAAACTAAAAGGCACCCGACGGAATGGGAGAAGATATTTGTAAATGACATATCAGATAAAGGGTTAGTATCCAAAATCTATACTGAAGGTTGTATACTGACTAAACCAGATTTGTGGTTTCATTTATAGTTAGGACTTGGTTTCTATTTTTTTACTTGGAATTCTTATATTCAACTGCCTACTTGATAGTCTCCACTTAGATGTCTCATATCATATTAAACATACCTGTACTATTGATCTCAACCTATGCCTTTTCTTACCCCTACTCCTAGCATAGCTTCCTTCCAAAAAGAACCAACACTACAGAATACAAAGGATTATAAGAGACTACTACAAAAAACAATATGCCAACAAATTAGAAAAAAATAGAAGAATGAAAACTTCCTACAAACATACAATCTTCCTAGAATAAATCAGGAAGAAATAGAAAACCTAACAAACAAATTACTGGTAATAAAACTGAAGCAAAGTTGAACCAAAAAACTCCAAACAAACAAAAGTCTAGATGGCTTCAAAAGTGAATTCTACCAAACATTTATTTTTTAAAAAAGATTTTATTTATTTACTTGAGAGAGAAAGAGAGCGAACACAAGAGTGGGGTGGGGAGCAGAGGGAGAAGTAGACTCCGCACTGAGCAGGGAGCCTGATGTGGGACTCGATCCTGGGACTCTGGGATCATGACCTGAGCCAAAGGCAGACACTTAACTAAGCCACCCAGGCGCCCTCTACATTTAAAGAAGAGTTAATACCTATACATCTTAAACTATTCCAAAAAATTGAAGAGAAAAGAATGCTTCCAAATTCATGCTAGGAGGATAGCATTACCCTGATACCAAAACCAAAAAACAACTATGAAAAAAAGAAAATTGGAGACCCATATATTTGATAAACACAGATGCAAATCCTCAACAAAATATTAACAAGCTGAATTTTAAAATTATTAAAAGGATCATTCACCGTGATCAAGTAGGATTTATTCCAGAGATGCAAGGATGCTTCAATATTCAAAAATCAGTCAACATGATACACCACAGTCACAAAATGAAGGATAAAAATCATATGATCATTGTAATAGATGCAGAAAGAGCATTTGACAAAATTCAACGTCCATTCATGATAAAAACTCTCAGCAGAATGGATTTAAAAAGAATGTACCTCAACATAATAAAGGCCATCTATGACAAGCCCACAGCCAACATCATCTTCAAAAGTGAAAAACTGAAAGCTTTTCCTCTAAGTGCAGGACAACCCAAGTATACCCAACTCTTGCTACTCTTATCCATCACAACACTGGAAGTCTGAGTCAGAGTAAATAGGCAAGAAAAAGAAATAAATGGCATCCATAGCAGAGAGGAAGGTGAAAAACCGTGCTGGGAAAAGAGAGAGAGAGAGAGAGAGAGAGGAGAGAGAGAGAGAGGAGAGAGAGAGAAAGAAAGAAAGAAACTGGACCACTATCATACACCATGAACAAAAACTAACTCAAATTAAATGAAGACTTGAATATATGACCTGAAATCATAAAACTCCTAGAAGACAACATGAAGGTAAGCCCCTAGATCTCGGTCTCAGCAATGATTTTTCAGACATGACATCAAAAGTAAAGGCAACAAATGGAAAACTAAATAAATGGGACTATATCAAACTAAAAAGCTTCTGCTCAACAAAGGAAACAAACAAACAAAAAAAACCGAAAAGGCAGCCTTCAGAATGGGAGAAGATATTTGCAAATGACATATCTGATAAAGGGTTAGTATTCAAAATCTATAAAGAACTTATCAAACCCAACACCCAAAAAATAAATAATCCAGTTAAGAAATGGGCAGAAGACATGAACAGATGTTCTTCCAAAGAAGACATACAGAAAGCCAACGACACATGAAAAGATGCTCAACATCACTCATCATCAGGGAAATACAAATCAAAACTACAATGAGATGCCCCCTCACACCTGTCAGAACGGCTAACATTAACAACATAGGAAGGGTGCGTGGGTGGCTCAGTCGGTTAAGCCTTCAGCTCAGGTCACGATCTCTGGGTCCTGGGATCAAGCCTGCATCAGGCTTCCCACTCAGCAGGGAGTCTGCCTCTCCTCACTGCTCGTTCTCTCTCTCTCAAATAAATAAAATCTTAAAAACAAAACAAAACAGGAAACAATAGATGTTGGTGAGGGTGCAGAGAAAAGGGTGGGAGTGCAAACTGGGGCAGCCACTCTAGAAAACAGTGTGGAGCTTCCTCAAAAAGTTAAAACTAGAGGGGCGCCTGGGTGGCACAGCGGTTAAGCGTCTGCCCTTCGGCTCAGGGCGTGATCCCGGCGTTATGGGATCGAGCCCCACATCAGGCTCTTCCACTAGAAGCCTGCTTCTTCCTCTCCCATCCCCCCTGCTTGTGTTCCCTCTCTCGCTGGCTGTCTCTATCTCTGTCGAATAAATAAATAAAATCTTTAAAAAAAAAAAAAGTTAAAACTAGAAATACCCTACGACCTAGTAATTACACTACTAGGTATTTACCCAAGGGATACAAAAATACTGATTTGAAGGGACATATGCACCNCTAGAAATACCCTATGACCTAGTAATTACACTACTAGGTATTTACCCAAGGGATACAAAAATACTGATTTGAAGGGACATATGCACCCTGATATTTATAGCAGTATTATCAACAATAGCTAAATTATGGAAAGAGCCCACATGTCCATCAACTGATAAAGAAGATGTGGTATATATATACAACGGAATATTACTGAACCATCAAAAAGAATGAAATCTTACCATTTGCAAATACATGGATAGAGCTAAAGTGTATTATGCTAAGTGAAATAAGTCAGTCAGAGAAATACAAACACCACATGATTTCACTCGTGTAATTTAAGAAACAAAACAAATGAACATAGGGGAAGGGGAAAAAAAGAGGGAGGCAAACCATAAGGGACTCCTAACTTAGAGAACAAATTAAGGAATGATGGACGGGAGGTGGGCAGGGGATGGGCTAAATGGGTGACGGGTAATCCCCCCTCACGGGATGGGGCAACTCTACCCAAACAGGGTTGCCTGAATATCAGTGCGGCAGGCCCCTCCCCCCAAAGGCAGGCTGAAAAATCAAGAAGCCTACATTCCTAAGGTCCCTACAAAACAAGCACATACTTCCTGGGTCCTGGTCAATAATTTGGACTCTGGGCATCCCCGCAACCTTTCCTCATCAGAATGATGAGGAGGAGAAATCCCCCCCAGCAAAGAAAAGATAATGAGTCTGTGGCCTCTGCCACAGAACTGATGGATATGGATATAACCAAATTGTCAGAAATGGAGTTCAGAGTAACAATGGTCAAGATGATGTGTAGGCTTGAAAAACTATTAACGAAAATATTAACGAGAATATAGAATCTCTAAGGGCAGAAATGAGAGAGAGTCTGGCAGAAATTAAAAATGCTATGAATCAAATGCAGTCTAAACTAGACACTCTGACGGCCACAGTAAATGAGGGAGAAGAACGAATTAGTGAATTGGAGGATGGGATGGTAGAAGAGAAAGTTAAAACAGAAACTTGGCTCAAAAAAATCCAATCTCAAGAATGTAGATTATGGGAGATTACTGACTCAATGAAACGTTCCAATGTCAGAATCATTGGCATCCCCGAGGGGGTGGAGAAAGAGAGAGGTCTAGAAGAGATATTTGAACAAATTGCAGCTGAGAACTTCCCTAATCTGGCAAAGGAAACAAGCATTCGTGTCCAAGAAGCAGAGAGGACCCCTCCCAAGGTCAATGGGAACAGACCTACACCATGTCATGTCATAGTGCAATTGCAAATATTAGATCCAAGGACACAGTATTGAAAGCATCCAGGGGGAAGAAAATCCTTACATACAGAGAGAAAAATATCAGAATAACATCCGACCTGTCTACAGAGACCTGGTAGGCTAGGAAGGGCTGGCAGGGTATTTTCAAAGCTCTATCTGAGAAGAACATGCAGCCAAGGATCCTTTAACCAGCAAGGCTGTCACTCAGAATTGATGGAGAGATAAGGACCTTCCAGGATCGGCAGAAACTGAAGGAATTCATAACCACCAAACCAGCCCTACATGAGATATTAAGGGGGAGTTCTATAAAAGTAAAAAGGCCCCAAGAGTGATACAGAACTGAAATTTACAATCTATAGGGACGCCTGGGTGGCACAGCGGTTAAGCGTCTGCCTTTGGCTCAGAGCGTGATCCCGGTGTTCTGGGATCGAGCCCCACATCAGGCTCCTCTGCTATGAGCCTGCTTCTTCCTCTCCCACTCCCCCTGCTTGTGTTCCCTCTCTCGCTGGCTGTCTCTCTATCTCTGTCAAATAAATAAATAAAATCTTTTAAAAAAAAAAAAGGGCATGATCCCGGCGTTATGGGATCGAGCCCCACATCAGGCTCCTCCGCTATGAGCCTGCTTCTTCCTC
>NC_048219.1:21412146-21478656 GCF_002007445.2 Ailuropoda melanoleuca
GTCAAGCAGAGAAAGACAATTATCATATGGTTTCACTCATTTATGGAACATAAGAAATAGTAAGATCGGTAGGAGAAGAAAGGGATAAAGAAAGGGGGGGTAATCAGAAGTGGGAATGAACCATGAGAGACTGTGGACTCTGGGAAACAAACTGAGGGCTTCAGAGGGGAGGGGGCTGGTGGATTGGGCTAGGCCGGTGATGGGTATTAAGGAGGGCACATATTGCATGGTGTGGGTGTTATATGCAAGTAATGAATTATGGAACATTGCATCAAGAACTGGGGATGTACTGTATGGTGACTAATATAACAAAATAAATATTATTTAAAAAAATTTTATGTTATGTGTATTTTACCACAACAAAAATGTTTAAATTAAAAAAAGGAAGGAAAAAGTAAGATAGTCATGAATAAACAAAAACAGAATTCGCTGCTAGCAAATCTGTTCTATAAGACTAGTAATGAGAGTCCTTCAAACTAAAATGAAAGGACACTAGATATTAATTCAAATGAACCAAAGAAAAAGAGCATAAATAAAGGTAACTATATAGGTAAATACAAAAGGCAGTATGAATGGATTTTTGCTTATATCCCATATTGTTAAGATGGCAATACTACCCAAATTGATCTACATAGTCACTGTAATACCTGTCAAAATCCTGGCTATCTTTTTTGGAGAAACTGACAAACTGATCCTAAAATTCATATAGAAATGCAAAGCACCCCCAATAGCCAAAACAATCTTGAAAAAGAACAAAACTGGAAAACTTACACTTCTCAATTTCAAAATTTACTCTATAGCTATAGTAATCAAGACAGTGTGATACTGTCTTTATGTCAATAAATGGAATAGAACTGAGAGTACAGAAATCAACGCTTACATTTATGGTAAACTGATTTTCAATTCAACAAGGGTGCCAAGACCATTCAATGTGGGGAAAAAATCATCTTTTTCTACAAATGGTCCTGGAAAAACTAGATATTCACATGCAAAAGAATAAAGTTAAACTATATCCTCATGCCATACACCAAAATTAACTCAAAATGGACCACTGACTTAAATGCAAGAGCTAAAACTATGCTACTCTTAAAGGAAAACAAATGAGTCTCTATGACCTTAGGTTAGGCAATAGTATCTTAGATATGACACCAACAGCCAAAGCAATGAAATAAAAAAAATAAATGGACTTCATCAAAATTAAAACCTTTTTGGCTTCGAATGATACCATTAAGAAAGTAAAAAGACAATGCACAGAATGGAAGAATTTTTTGTAAATTATATATCTAACAGGGAAATGTACCCAGATTATATGAAGAACTCTTACAGCTCAACAATAAAAAGACAAGTCAATGTTGGGGCACCTGGGTGGCTCAGTCAGTTAATGTCCTACTCCTGATTTTGTCTCAGGTCATGATCTCAGGGTCCTGACCCCACTTGGGCTCCATGCTGGGTGTAGAGTCTGCTTGAGCTTCTCTCTCTCCTCTCCCTCTGCCCCTCCCCCTGCTTGTGCTCTCTCTCTCTCTAAAATACATAAATAAAATGTTAAAAAAAAAAAAGACAAGTCAATGTTAAAAAATAGCAAAAGATTTGAACAGACATTATCAGATATTTGTGTATCTTCTTTGGAGAAATAAGCACACGGGAAGATGCTCAACATCGACATTGTTAAAATGCAAATAAAAAATCACAGTAAGAGACCACTTTACATCCACTAGGATGACTAATTTTTTTCTAGGATGACTAATATTTAAAGACAGACAATAATGAGAATTGACAAGGATACGGAGAAATTGGAACTTCATACAATGCTGATGGAAATGTAAAATGCTGTAGTCACTTCTAAAAACAGGCAGCTTCTGAAAATGTTAAACACAGAGTTACCATATTCACACAGCAATTCTACTCCTCGGTATCTACCCAAGAGAAATGAAAACACATGTCCACATGAAAACTTATGTACAAGTGTTCGTAGCATTATCATTCATAAGAGCCAAGAAATGGCTACAAGCTAAATGTCCATCAATTGATGAGTGAATAAACAAATGTGATCTATTCATACAATAGAATATTATTTGGTACAAAAAAAGGAATAAAGTACTGATATAACATCAATGAACCTTGAAAACATGGTACCAAGTAAAAGAAGTTCATCACAAAAGACTACACATATTGTATCACTACGTAAACATCACATGTCTAGAAAAGACAAATTCACTGAGACAGAAATTAGATTAGTGGTTGCCAGGAGGGGAGTATTGAGAATAACTGCTAATAGGCACCGGCTTTCATTTTTGAGTGACAAAATTCTGAAATTAGTGGTGACGGTTGTACATCTTTGTGAATAAACTAAAACCCACTAAAATATACACTTTAAAAAGGTGAATTTTATGGTAATTATATCTCAATAAAGCTGTTATTTTTACTGAGAGAATCTTTTTTTTTTAAAGATTTTATTTATTTATTTGACAGAGATAGAGACAGCCAGCGAGAGAGGGAACACAAGCAGGGGGAGTGGGAGAGGAAGAAGCAGGCTCATAGCAGAGGAGCCTGATGTGGGGCTCGATCCCATAACGCCAGGATCACGCCCTGAGCCGAAGGCAGACGCTTAACCGCTGTGCCACCCAGGCGCCCCTTTACTGAGAGAATCTTAACAAGAGCCAAAGAAGTAAAGAAATATTATATACAGAAGAATAAAGATTAAAACGTCGCAGCTTTCTTGACAGAAACAATGCATGCCAGAAGAGAATGGAGAAACATCTTTAGAGTACTGAAAGGAGGGGGGCGGGAGTTAACTTGGATTCTATAACCAAAAATATCTTTCAAAAATAAAAGTGAGGGGCACCTGGGTGGCTCAGTTCGCTGAGCATCCAATTCTTAATTTTGGCTCAGGTCATGATCTCAGGGTTATGGGATCAAGTCCCCAGTCAGGCTCTGCACTGAGCATGGAGCCTGCTTGGGATTCTCTCCTTTCTCCCTCTCCTTCTCCCCACTCATGCAATCTCTCTCTAAGTATAAAATAAAATCTTTAAAAAAATAAATAAAAGTGAACTACTTTCACAGCCTTAAAAAAGCTGAAAGAATTCAGCAGCAGCAGAAATTTTAAATGAAGTCCTTCAGGCAGAAGGAAAATTATAGCAGATGGAAATCTGCATTTACACACAAAAAACCCAAAGTGCAGTGGAAACTGTAACAATGTAGATATATTTAAAAGATTTCATTTTTCATTTAAATCTCCTGAAAACAGCGGCACCTGGGTGGCTCAGTTAAGCATCTGCCTTTGGCTCAGGTCATGGTCCTACAGATCCCATGATCCCAGAAAATATAATTGACTGTTCAAAGTAAAAACAGTAACAATATTATTTATACATATTCTATAAAATGTGTATATGTAAAATGTAAGAAAACAATAGTGCAAAGGCTGGTAGGGAAGAAATGGAAGTATATTTCTTTTAAAGATTTATTTATTTGAGAGAGAGAGAGCACGAGTGGGGGGGGGCGAAGGAGAGGGAGAAACAGGCTCCCCACCAGATGGGAAGCCTAAGGACATGGGGTTTGATCCCAGCACCCAGGGATCATGATCTGAGCCAAAAGGCATAAGTTTAACAGACTGAGCCACCCAGGCGCCGGAGAAATGGAAGTGTATTGTGGAAAGGTTATAATACTATAAGTGAGGTAGCATAATATCACTTGAAAGTAGATTGTGTTAAATTAACAATATGACCAGAGGTTAGCAAACTATAATTTTCAGGCCAAGTCTGCAAATAAAGTTTTATTGAAGGGACGCCTGGGTAGCTCAGTCAGTTAAGTGTCTGCCTTCGGCTCAGGTCATGATTCCAGGGTCCTGGGACCGAGTCCTGCAACAGACTCCTTGCTCAAGTCGGGAGCCTGCTTCTCCCTTGCCTGCTCTGCCTGCCCCTCCCCCTGCTTGTGCTCTCTCTCTGATAAATACATAAAATCTTTTTTAAAAAAAAATAAAGTTTTACTGGAACACAGCCAGAGTCATTTATTTACATATTGTGTCTGGCTGCTTTTGTACAACAATGGCAGAGTCAAATAGTTATGACAAAGATAGTAAAGTGCACCAAATCTAAAATATTTACTACATGGAACTTTATAGAAAAAGTCTGCTGGTCTCTGGTGTATACTATACACCCTCAAACAGGCACACAAGGAATTATATCTAATAAATCAAAAAAGGAGATAAAATGGAAACATAAAAGATATTTAATCCAAAAAGAAGGCTGAAAAATAAGAGAAAGAGCACAAAATACAAATGGGACAAATAGAAAACAAATAGTACTTGGTAGATTTGATCACAACTGTATCAATAATCTTCAATAAATGGTCTAAATATCCTACTAAAAAAGGCAAAGATTATCATGTTGGATCAGAAAGTAAGACCTAACCATATGCTGCCTTCAAGAAACCCACTAAAAATAGACATAAACAGGTTAAAACAAAATGATAGGGATTCTGGAGCTGGACAAGATAGAGTAAGCAAACTTCACTCTATCACTCCTATTGAATGCAACTACAAAACCTGGGCAGAATGCATGGAGTAGTAGTATTTGAGGACTCTGAAAAGTCATTATTAGCAGGTGGACTGGGGAAGACCCAAATTCCAACATATCTAGGGTTTTTCCCCCCCTCTAGTACCCTAAAGCCTGAATTTAACACATCAAAAAAAAATCTAGCAGTGAAAACTGGGGTACACCTAGAGACAGCTCCAAGAGAAGCCCTTTTCCTGGCTCAGAGCAGGAAAGAGGACTCCTAATAGTCAGAGAGTGTGAAAATCCCCCATTTTTTCTTTCTTTTCTCCATTCTCTCATACCCAAACCCCCAGGAAATCCTATAGTGGCAGTCCTGAAGGCAGCAGCAGCTGTAAGTGGTAATAAGCAGTGGTGATAAGAATCATCAAAGCTGGGGCACCTTGGTGGCTCAGTCAGTTAATAAGTGTCTGCCTTCGGCTCAGGTCATGATCTCGGGGTCCTGGGATCAAGCTCTGTGTTGGGCTCCCTGCTCAACAGGGAGTCTGCTTCTCCCTCTCCCTCCGCCCCTCCCCCCATACTTGTGCTCTCTCTCTCTCTCTCTCAAATAAATAAATGAAAATCTTTAAAAAAGGAAAAAACTTAAAGTTCATAACTTAAGCACACACTTACAGACTATACATGGTGCCATTTGCAGTCTAGAGAAATGCAAGCAAATGTAAAGATNCTGTGTTGGGCTCCCTGCTCAACAGGGAGTCTGCTTCTCCCTCTCCCTCCGCCCCTCCCCCCATACTTGTGCGCTCTCTCTCCCTCAAATAAATAAATGAAAATCTTTAAAAAAGGAAAAAACTTAAAGTTCATAACTTAAGCACGCACTTACAGACTATACATGGTGCCATTTGCAGTCTAGAGAAATGCAAGCAAATGTAAAGATATCATATTACATCATAACTGCATAAAATTAACTGTAGTTCATATGTGCTACTGTAATAATTTCATAGCTACTTCCTGTTGCTCTTGTGGTGAGCTCAAGTGTTGCAAGCACCTACTTAAAACACCATGTGACACTAATCACCTCAGTGTGAGCAGTTTGTTTCTCTAGTAAATTGCATGTATTGCAGTAAGAAGTGATCTCTTGTGGTTCTCACATATTTTTCATTGTGTGTAGTGCAATATCATAAAACTTGAGTTAACACCATGGGACTCACACAAAGTGCCACTACTGATGCTGGAAGTGCTACCAAGCAGCAGAGAAAAATCATGACATTTTAAGAAAATGTTTTATTGCTTGATACGTATATAGACTGAGATCAGCAGCTACGGTTGCCTGTCACTTCAAGATAAATGAATCCAGTGTAAGGACCAAGGAAAAGAAAGAAAAGAAAGAAAAGAAAGAAAGAGAAAGAAAGAAAGAAAGGAAAGAAAGAAAGAAAGAAAGAAAGAAAGAAAGAAAGAAAGAAAGAAAGAAAGAAAAGGAAGTTCATGAAGCTGTTGCTGCAGGTATAGCAGCAGGTATGAAAACATTGCACTTTTTGCAAAATATCTTTTTATCTCATATTGAAAATGCAGCTTTTATGTGAGTACAGGACTACTATAAGAAAGGCATACCTATAGCCTCTAATATGATTCCAGGAAAGTGAAGTCGTTATAGGACAACTTAAAGCAAAAGGAAGGTGAAGGATCTAAACCTGGAGAATTTCATGTCAGCAAAGGATGGTTTGGTTTTAGAAAGAGATTTTGCCTAAAAAAATGTCAAGATAACAGAAGCAGCAGACAAGTTCCCAGACACCATTAAAATAATCACAGAGGAGAAAAGATATCTTTCTGAACAGGTTTTTAATGCAGACAAATTTTTTCTGGGGAAAAAAAATTCTACAAAGGATATTTGTAAGTTAGAAAGAGTAGCAAGCACCAGGATTTAAGGCAGGAAGAGATGCGCTAATGCTACTGTTTTGTACAAATGCAGTCAGGTTTATGATCAGGACTGCTCTTATCTATACAGTTGCTAACCCCTGAGCGTTGAAGGAAAAAGATAAACACCAGCTGCTAGTCTTTTGGTTATACAACAAGAAGGCTGGAAAACAAGAACCCTTTTTCTGAATTGGTTCCATCAATGCTTTGTCCCTGAAGTCAAGAAGTAACTTACTAGTAAGGGGACTGCCTTTTAAAGTTCTTCTGATATTGGACAATGCCCCTGGTCAGCCAAAACCCCATGAGTTCAACACCAAAGACATCAAAGTAGTCTACTTGTCCGCAAACACAACATCTCTAATACAGCCTCTAGATCAGGGGTCATAAGGATACGACTCATTATGTACAATACCCTATGGAAAACATTGTCAACACGAAGGAAGAGGACCCCAATAGAAAGAGAATCATGAAAGTTTGGAAGGATTACACCACTGAAAATGCCATTGTTGTTATAGAAAAAGCCACGAAAGGCATCAAGCCCAAAACAATAAATTCCTGCTGGAGAAACTACGTCCAGATCTTGCACATGACTTCACAGGATTTACAACAGGGCCAATCAAGGAAATTATGGATATAGCAAAAAAAAAAAAAAAAAAAAAAGTGGGGGGAGGGGTGAAGGGTTTCAAGATATGTTTCTTGGAGAAATTCAAGAGCTATGTGGCACCACACGAGAGGAATTAACAAAAGACGACTTAATGAACCTAAGTGCTACTGAACTGGTGCCAGACAGTGAGGAAGAAGCTGTAGAAGAAGCAGTTCCAGAAAACAAGCTGAAGTTAGACAATCTGGCTGAAGGGCCAGATTTGACTTCATTTATATCATGGACCCTTGTATGATACGAGCACTGAAACAAAGCAAATGGTGGAAAAAGGACTGGTACTATATAGAAACATTTTTAGAAAAATGAAAAAGCAAAAAAGTCAGATAGAAATTACGATGTATCTCTGTAAAGTTATAACAAGTGTGCCTGCCTCTCCTGCCCCCCCACCTCCTCAGCTGTTCCGCCTCTGCCACCCCCGAGACAGCAAGACCAACCTTCCTCTTCTCTCACCGCAGCCTACTCAACATGAAGATGAAAATAAAGGCCTTTATGATGGTCCACTAGTCCCCTAATGAATAGTAAACAATCATCATGCTGTACAATAAACTTATCCTTTGTGTATGTGTGCATCTTTGTGTAATAACTGTACAGAAAGAACTGTATGAGACGGTTTCGTGCCAGCAGCAGCAGTGCCTAAGTATTCATCATGCAGAACAAACATCATGCGCAAGACTTGTAGAAATCGCCTATCCTTAAACAAGCATAAGGCAAGTGGTATTTAATAAAAAATTAATAATGTGTTAGTTTTCTTACTGTTTTAAAACTTTGCTTTCAAGATTAACACACAGGGCACCTGGGCGGCTCAGTCATTAAGCATCTGCCTTCGGCTCGGGTCATGACCGCAGGGTCCTGGGATCGAGCCCCGCATCGGGCTCCCTGCTCAGCGGGAAGCCTGCTTCTCCCTCTCCCACTCCCCCTGATGTGTTCCCTCTCTCGCTGTGACTCCATCAAATAAATAAAATCTTAAAAAAAAATTAACATACAGTATAAACATCTCTCCCCCCACACCCAAACTGGGGAAACTGTATCACTATCATCACAGGTAAGTGGTTTTTAAAAAATGTAACAATGTTTCCAATACTGTAATATGAATATGACTGTCACATTGTATGCCACAAAAATTTTATAACAACTCATTCATTAGTGTATAGGCTACCATGAAGCAATCATGTTGATTATACTAGGCTACTATAAAAACCAATTATATGCTGTTTCTTTGTTATCAACCATGAATTGTTTTACTTGTAAATAAATATGAATTTCTTTTTCACATTACCTTTTTCATTTTTGATGTCTTGTGTGAGTAATACATACAATATCTATGGTGTTTTGTATCATATAAGACAATACTGATGTAGGTACTGACAGACAATTCATTTGTGAAAAGATGATGTAAGCTTACAGTACCAATATAGTACAGTACTGTAAATGTATTTTCCTTATAATTTTCTTAATAACATTTCTTCTCTAGCTTACTTTATTGTAAGAATACAGAATATAATACATATACAAAATAAATGTTAATCAGCTATTTATATTATCAGTAAGGCCTGCAGTCAACAGTAGGCTATTAGTAGCTAAGCTTTAGAAAAGTCAAAAGTTGTAAGTGGATTTTTGACGTTCAGAGGTTGGCACCCCTAACCCTCAGGCTGTTGAAAGATCAATGGTAATAGTCAAATCACTATGTTATACACCTGAAACTAATAATATAATATTATATGGCAACTATACTTCAACTAAAAATGAAAAAAAAAAAGATAATGGGAAAATCTCCAAACTTTTGAAGAGTTTGAAAACAGAAAAACAATAGAGAAAAATCATTGAGTCCAAAAGCTGGTGTTCTGGAAGATAAATAAAAAAGATAAACCTCTACCAAGACTGACAAAGAAAAAAAGAGAAGACACAAATTACCAATTTTAGGAATGAAAGCAGTAATGTCGTTACAGACCGTGTAGACATTAAAAGGATTATGAAGAATGATTACGGATAATTCTACATACACAAATCCAACAAACTGGATTAAATGAAAGAATCTCTCAAAAACTCAAAACTACCAAAACTCACCAGAGATTAAACAGGTAACTTGAATAGTTCTATATTTATTAAAGAAATTAAATGTGTAGTTAAAATTCTTCTGGGGGCGCCTGAGTGGCTCAGTCAGTTAAGCATCTGACTCTTGATTTCGGCTCAGGTCATGATCTCAGGGTCGTGAGAACAAGCCCCAAGATGGGCTCTGCACTGGGCATGGAGACTGCTTAGGATTCTCTCTCTCTCTCTCCCCCTCTATCCCCCTCCCTGTCTCTAAAGAATGAATGAATGAATGAATGATTGAATGAATAAATAAATAAATAAATAAATAAATTCCTTCTGAAAAATAAATCTCCCAAGAACAGATGGTTTCACAGGCAAATTCTTCCAAATATTTAAAGAAGATATAACACCAGTTTTATATGATTTCTTCCAGAAAAGAGAAGTAAAAGAAACAGTTTCAAGCTCATGTTATGAGACCAGCACTTCCCTCGTACTAAAACCAGACAAAATCAGATAAAGAAGGAAGGAGAAGGGAAAGAAGTTGAGAAGAAAACAACAGACCAATATCCCTCATGATCATAGACACAAGAATTCTCATCAAAATATCTGTATATTGAATCTAGAATAACACACCACAACAAAGGCGGCTTTATCCTGTAAATGTAAGGCTAGCTCAATATTTGAAAATCAACCTACATAATCCACCATATTAACAATCTACATTAAAAAATATGATCTTACGAATGGATACAGAAAAAAGCATTTCGGGGGCGCCTGGGTGGCTCAGTTGTTGGGCATCTGCCTTCGGCTCAGGGCGTGATCCCAGCGTTCTGGGATCGAGCCCCACGTCGGGCTCTTCCTCTGGGAGCCTGCTTCTTCCTCTCGCACTCCCCCTGCCTGTGTTCCCTCTCTCGCTGGCTGTCTCTATCTCTGTCAAATAAATAAATAAAATCTTTAAAAAAAAAAAAGAGTCTGCCTTCAGCTCAAGTCATCATCCCAGGGTCCTGGGATTTAGTCCTACTCAGGCTCCTTGCTCAGTGCGGAGCCTGCCTCTCCCTCTGCCTGCCGCTGCCCCTCCTTATGCTCTCTGACAAATAAATAAAATCTTTTTTAAAAATGGGAAAGAACGTTAAAAAAACAAAAAACAAAAAACTCTTAGCAAACTAGGAATAGAAGGAAAGTTCCTCAACCTGATAAAGCGTATTATCTACAAAAACTCTCCAGCCAACACATTCGAACTCATCGAAGATTCAATGCCTTCCTTCTAAGACCCAGAATAATGCAAGAATATATACTTCCACCACTCCCATTCAGTATCATACTGGAAATCTTAGCTGGTGCCACATGGCAAGAAAAAGTGATATAAAGCCTACAGATTGAAAGGGAAGAAATACAATTATCACTTTTCAAAAATTACATGACTGTCTACATAGAAAGTCCCAAGGAAATAACAAAAAAATTCCTAGAACTAATAAGTGCATTTAGCAAGGAGTTGGTTACAGGTCAACATATAAAATTCAGTATTTCCTTATACTAGCAATGTATAAACAAAAACTGAAATTTTAAGAAATAACCAATTATAAAAACTTCAAAAAAAGTAAAATATGTAATTATGAGTCTAACAAAACATATACAGGATCTAGATGCTGAAAACTACAAATGAGTGATGAAAGAAACCCAGGAAGACCTAAACAGAGATACCTACTGCTGTTCACAGATTAAAAACTCAACATAGTAAAGATTTCAATTTTCCCAAAATTGATATATAGGTTTAATATAATACCAATCAAATTCAAAAATTTTTTTAATTTAGACAAGCCAAATCTAAAAGGAACTGGAACAGCTAAAATAATTCTGAAAGATAATTGGTTAGAAGAATCACACTAACTGATCTGAAGACTTACTATAAATGGGGCGCCTGGGTGGCTCAGTTGGTTAAGCGTCTGCCTTTGGCTCAGGTCATGATCCCAGGGTCTTGGGATTAAGTCCCACATCAGGGCTCCCTGCTCAGCAGGGAGTCTGCTTCTCCATCTCCCTCTGCTCCTCCCTCCTGCTCATGCTCCCGCTCCTTCTCTCTCTCTCTCTCTCTCAAATAAACAAATAAATAAAATCTTAAAAAAAAAAGACTTACTATAAATACAGTAATCAAGACAGTGTGGTAATGGGATAAACACATAAATCAATGAAACAGAACAGAGAATCTAGAAATAGATCCACACAAATATAGCCAACTGATTTTTGACAAAGATGCAAAAGCAATTCAATGAAATAAGAATAGTCTTTTCAACATATAGGGTTGGACACTGAACATCTAACTGAAAGAAAAAAAAAGAATATTGACCTAAACTTCACCTTTTGTACAAAAAATAATTCAAAATGGATTACAGACTAAATGTAAAATGCAAATATTTAGAAACCACTCAGGTTGTTGAAAGATCAACTGTAATTGTCAAATAACTATGTTGTACGCCTGAAACTAATAATATAATATCATATGGCAACTATAGAATAAAACATTGAAAATAATGTTTATTTTCAGTCAATTTTTTTACTGTGATATTTTCTAAAAAAAATTTTAAGTTAAGGGGAAAAAGAGAAGAGGAAGAACAAGTAAAAGAGACTGAGAAGTAGGTGCCCAAGGGGGTAAGAGAAAAACTAAGAACGTCGTATCCTGGAAACCTTGTGAAGAAAATAAATCAAGGATCAGAGAGTGATCAAATACTACTACTAGTAGCAGCTATCAGTACTACTGATAGTCAAGTTAGAAAAAGAAATGACAATTAGCAATGTAGAGCTCATTGGTGACTTTGATGAGGACAGACTGGGAATTGTATAGTCAACACTGGCTGAAATGGGTTTAAGAGAAAATAAGAGAGAAATTGGGAGTTAACAAGTATAGAAACCTCTTAAAGTTTTGCTACAGATAATAAAGAAATAGAACAATAGCTAACAGAAGTTAACAGAGTTAAAAAAAAGATTTTTTTTAAAAGGCAAGAAATAAAAGTATGTTTACCTGATAATGGGACTATTCAATAGAGAATGAAGTTGATGATGCAGTCCAAATTATCTTACATATAACTTTTCTAAGCACTTACATTAACTTTGTTCCCACACAATGCAAACCCATATGGTTACCCATATGGTAACCCAAAAGTCTGGAAACACAGGCAAATACACCTGTCATCAAGGACTTCTTCGACTTTAAATACATATTAAAATATCAATGTTTCCAGACTTCATGGATATTATATACACACAACTGCAAATATACATACTCATATGGACCATAAGTTCCCTAAGGACAGCTATTATGTCTTACTTATCTCTGCAGTCCTGGTAGCTAGGGAAGTATAAGGAACAGTCAGTATTCAATTAAAAATATTTGCTAAATGGATAAAGTATGTAGTAAGTCAGTCAGACTTAAAAAAAAAAAGGATTTAACTCTATTGACCAGATCTATTATAAATCAACCTACTTCCCAATGAATATCCCATACAGCACAATTAATTCGCTGATTTCCCTATCCACTCCTGACCCACATGATCATCCTTGGTCCTATACCACCCAATTTCTGGTATTAACTATAAACCTAGCTGAATTTTTCTGAGTTTTCATTCCTGTAATATAGAGTCCTTGGGCATAAATAAAAAGGTTTGGATAAGACAATGTCATCTTTTTTTATTAATAAAGGTTTTATTATCTTTAATAAAAAAGATGAACATTATCAACTTCAGAAAGAAACATACCTCAAAACCTAAATTCTGTGAGAAATCTTAATTCAAAACATGGCTAAACTCTCTATGTAGATACCAGTTTACATGAAATCTCATACTGAAGAAATAATTTTCCTATATAAACCCCACTCCAATTACTACAAAGAAAAGGGGAAAAATATATATATATATATGTAGCAACTTGCCAGCTTCACTAGTAAATGTACAATTACCATCATAGGAAAGGTCCCCTCTTTGCAGAACTCTACGTGCATTCAAAATACTTCTAAGAAAGGCCTCTAATCTGTTCTATTGTTAGTCAAGTGGTTTATACATGCAGAAAAAAAGAAAGGAAAATCATTTAAATGTATATAATATGGAAAGAAAAAATGGGGACAGAAAAAATCACCTCAACAACTCTTACTTTTCTCCTTTCCAAAAATCCCTTCTTATTATTACCCCTTTCTCATTCCTCCCTCCCAAAAGGGGGGGAAAAAAGCCAGGACCCTTGCCAAACTCCATAAAAACCCTTAGGCCTCTCTCAGGCATGCAAATGTAATTTTCTACCCAGACAACACACTCCCTTTTTAATGAACTCCAAAAACAATCTGTGAATGCCTACAGAAGAGAAAAGAGGAAAATTGCAATGAAAGAAAATACAAACAGAGAGGTGTGGGGGAGGGTCAAGATGGATATGGCAAGTCCAGAGTTTAAATAGACATAAAAGATAATGAAGGTGAAGGGACTGTAATCAAACAAAATGGTCTGCAGGCTGTCATTTCATACAAATTAGAGTCAGAGAAATATATGAATATTCACTTGAATAAAAATCATTCATTATAGGAGTAGTCCTTCAAGTAAAAAGATCTCTGTCAAGGCCTAATGTGGCTGTCACTCTTTGTTCCATTTTGTAATTTAAAAACAAAAACAAAACAAAAAACTGTATATAAACAAAAAAGAGAAAAAATAATTTTACATATGCACCCGCCTCTAAAACAGTCAAGAGCAGGAGCAAGTTTCTTCATGATATAACCAAATACTATGTCAAAATTAGATATTCAAAGAATGTTAATAAATGACAAGAGACACTTCAGTCAGTCACATGATTCAGGATCCCTCCAGATGCACATTATGATTCAGCTTTGAACAGTAAACAGAGTAGGCCACAGGGTAGGGTGGGAGGACTTGAAGAAAAACACAATGCAGGACAGGTCGTCAAAATGAAAACTGTCTTCTTGCCTTGCAATTTGAAGAGAAGTTTTATTGAAAAAAAAAAAGCTTTAAACCAATTTAGGCCAAAATAATTACAACATTTTACAATCCAACCTCTTAATGATGAATAGAATTCTTCTCCCTGCTTAAGGATCAAATTGGTTGGGCTCTACACTTGTCTGGCACCATGCTGTGGGTTATTTCCTTTAATATATAACCAATCAAAGATGTATTCAGGTTTTTTTGAGATCCAAAGCTTTGCTAACTGCATATTCTAGAGCATATGAAGTTTCCCTACAAGGAGCAGACAAAGCTATATACAGTGATAGCCTTCCTTGGACAGCTAATGTTCAGTGGCCCCTCCTTTCTTAAAGGTAGACACTGAACCCTTTTATGATACACCAAATAGACACTTTTTCTTATAATACTTACAGTACTTGTTCTATAATATTTATATTACTTTTTCTCCTGTCAATCTGTATCAACATACCACACGATCACAGCTACTTAGGAGAGCGACAAAAGAAAACAAACTCTTCAAAATACCTAATTGTTAAAAACACCGTAATCTACAAGTAATAACTGAAAGATACTACTACTTTATCAGACTCAATGATAAATGTCATCAACTGAATATACAATTTAGCTTAGATCTTTATAGGGTGACTATGCCAACATAAGGTATACATAAACCCTATACCACACTGTTAAATTTATGATTTACAGGTGAAAGTAATGTTACATATTGGTACACATTACATAGCATTATCTACATAAGTAAAAGACTGAATACATAAGCCTTTTAAGACCTTTCTAACAAAATTCATTAAGGTAACAAGTTAAATCAGAGATATAAGGTGAAAGAACATACATTAACTGTATTACCTGAATTAAATCTTGCTTTCATTTATCTATAACACGCACATCACCCAAGACACCCACATAGGAGTACAGAACACAAGTATCTGTTCATATTGAAAAATGACATGTATCTTTGTAATAAATCTATTTCAAGTTTATTACATTTTTTACAAAATAATATTTTGTCCATTTCCCCCTTAAAATCATGTAAAAACACAAATTAATGATATAATAACTTTTAGACTACCATAAAAAAGCTGCTATAAAAAAACTCTTTGAAAAATGTTTGGGTTGGGGCGCCTGGGTGGCTCAGTCAATTAAGTGGCTGCCTTCGGGGCTCAGGTCAAGCCCTGAGTGGGGCTCCCTGCTCAGCAGGGAGACTGCTTCTCCTTTTCCCTCTACCATTCCCGACACTTGTGCTCTCTGGCTCTCTCTATCTCTCTGTCAAATAAATAAATAAAATCTTTTAAAAAAATTTGGCTTTTTTTTTTAAGATTTCTTTCTTTATTCCAGAGAGAGAGAGAGAGAGCACACGAGCTAGCGGCGGGGGGGGGGGGGGGGGGGGGGGGGGGGAGCGGCAGAGGGAGAGGGAGAGAGAGTCCAAAGCAGACTCCACACTGAGTGCAGACACCAATGCGGGGCTCAATCCCACTACCCGAGATGAAACCAAGAGTTGGACACTTAACTGACTGCACCACCTAGGCGTCCCTCATTAAAAGATATTTAACATCACTGATCATTAAGAAAATGTAAATCAAAACCACAATGTTCACACCCCCTATAATGGCCATAATCAAAACAACAGAAAATAACGTGCTGACGACAATGTAAAGAAGGAGAAACCCTTTTACATTGCTGGTTGGAATGTAAAATGGTGCAGCCAGTGTAGAAAACAATTTGGCAGTTCCTTAAAAAGTTGAACACAAAATTACCATATGACCCAGCAACTACATTTCTAGGTATATACCCAAGAAAAATAAAAACATATGACCACCCAGAAACTTGTACACAAATGTTTATAGCAGTGTTATTCATAACAGCCAAAAGGTAGAAACAACCCAATATCCATCAACTGATGAATGGACAAATTGTGGTATGTCCATACAACAGAATATTATTCAATTATAAAATAAAAAGGTACGATCCTACAACTTGGATAAACTTGAAAATATTAAGAGAAAGAAGCCAGACACAAAAAGTCACATATGAGGTGATTCATTTACATGAAATACCCAGAATAGGCAAATCCCTAGAGATACAAAGCAGGTTACAGGTTTCCAGAGGATAAGAATGACAATTTAATAAATACAGGGTGTTCTCCTGGAGTGATGAAAAAGTATCAAAATATGAGAAAGGTAGTAGTGCACAACTCTGTGAACGCATCAAATGCTAGTAAGTCGTATACTTTTAAAATGATTGTTGTATGAATTTCATCTCAACAAAAATAAATAAAAGCTTTTATATTTTTAAAAGTTAGGACAAAATAGTATATAAATGTAATACACTATATGCTTCAGGAAGAAAAAGAGAGAAAGTGGAAAGTAAAATAAGATCATTAACTATGGTAAAGGTAATAGTGAGATTCAAGGATACCATTTAAAAACGACAAACCACAGGGGTGCCTGGCTGGCTCAGTTGGTGGAACATGTGACTCCTGATCTCAGGGTTGTGGGTTTGAGCCCCACGTTGGGAGTAGAAATTATTTAAAAATAAAGTCTTTAAAAATATTAAAAATAAAACTGACAAACCAAAAAGTAAAAGATTAAGTTAAAGAAAGATTATTGTAGGCATGATAAAAAGCATAAACATTAAAGATAACCACTAGAATAAAAGACAACAGATTTTTCATATGTCAAAAGAAATCTTAAGAGAACAAAGGCATAGAAAAAAGAAAAGCTCCCAGTATATAAAACAGCAAATTAAAACATAAATAATAATTCAACAGCCCTGAGATCAAATATGTCAGTCACATCAATAAGTGGAAATGGGCTTAACATATATAAAAAGCCCTCAGCAAATATCATTTTCAATGGGGAAAAACTGAGAGCTTTTCCCCTAAGGTCAGGAACATGGCAGGGATGCCCCTATTACCACTGCTGTTCAATATAGTACTAGAAGTCCTAGCCTCAGCAATCAGACAACAAAAAGAAATAAAAGGCATCCGAATCAACAAAGAAGTCAAATTCTCACTTTTTGCACCTGACATGATACTCTTTGTGGAAAACCCAAAGGAGTCCACCCCAAAATTGCTAGAACTCAAACAGGAGTTCAGCAAAGCGACAGGATATAAAACCCAATGCACAGAAATCAGTTGCATTTCTATACACTAACCATGAGACAGAAGAAAGAGAAATCAAGGAGTCAATCCCATTTACAATTGCACCCAAAACCATAAGATGCCTAGAAATAAACCTAACCAAAGAGGCAAAGGATCTGTACTCAGAAAACTAAAGAACACTCAGGAAAGAAACTGAGGAAGACACAGAGAAATGGAAAAACATTCTATGTTCATGGACTGGAAGAATAAATATTGTTAAACTGTCTATGCTACCCAGAGCAATCTATACATTCAATGCAATCCCTATCAAAATACCATCAACTTTTTTCACAGAACTGGAACAAATAATCCTAAAATTTGTATGGAACCAGAAAAGATCCTGGATAGCCAAAGGAATGTTGAAAAAGAAAACTAAAGCTGGTAGCATCACAATCCCAGACTTCAAGCTCTATTACAAAGCTGTAATCACCAAGACAGCATGGTACTATCACAAAAGCAGACACATAGATTAATGGAACAGAATAGTGAACCCAGAAATGGACCCTCAACTCTATGGTCAACTAATCTTTGACAAAGCAGGAAAGAATATCCAACAGAAAAAAAGAAAGTCTCTTCAACAAACAGGGCTGGGAAAATTGGACAGCCACATGCAGAAGAATGAAACTGGACCGTTTCCTTACTCCAGACACAAAAACAGACTCAAAGTGGATGAAAGACCTAAATGTGAAACAGAAATCCATCAAAATCCTAGAGAACACAGGCAGCAACCTCTGTGACCCTGACCGCAGCAACTTCTTGCTAGACACATCTCCAAAGGCAAGGGAATCAAAAGCAAAAATGAACTATTGGGACTTCATCAAGATAAAAAGCTTTTGCACAGCAAAAGAAACAGTCAACAAAACCAAAAGACAACCAACAGAATGGGAGGAGATATTTGCAAATGACATATCAGATAAAGGGCTAGTATCCAAAATCTATAAAGAACTCATCAAACTCAACACCCAAAGAACAAATAACCCAATCAAGAAATGGGCACGGGGCGCCTGGGTGGCACAGCGGTTAAGCGTCTGCCTTCGGCTCAGGGCGTGATCCTGGTGTTATGGGATCGAGCCCCACGTCAGGCTCCTCCGCTGCGAGCCTGCTTCTTCCTCTCCCACTCGCCCTGCTTTCGTTCCCTCTCTCGCTGGCTGTCTCTATCTCTGTCAAATAAATAAATAAAATCTTTAAAAAAAAAAAAAAGAAATGGGCAGAAGACATACACAGACTTTTCTCCAAAGAAGACATACAAATGACCAACAGACACATGAAAAAATGTTACAAATCACTCAACATAAGGAAAATACAAATCAAAACCACAATGAGATACCACCTCACACGGGTCAGAATAGCTAAACTTAACCACTGAGGAAACGAGAGATGTTGGCGAGGATGTGGAGAAAGGGGAACCTTTTTACACTGTTGGTGAGAATGCGAGCTGGTGCAGCCACTCTGGAAAACAGTATGGAGGTTCCTCAAAACGTTGAAAATAGAACTACCCTACGACCCAGCAATTGCACTACTAAGTATTTACCCCAAAAATACAAGTGTAGTGATCTGAAGGGGTACCTGTGCCCTAATGTTACAGCAGCAATGTACACAATAGCCAAATTTATATACATATAATGGAATATATATAATGGAATTATATTATATCATGGAATTATATACATATATTATACATATATATTATATATAATATAATGGAATGGAATTTTATATATTATATTATATATTATATAGTGGAATGGGATTATATAATGGAAATATATATAATGGAATTCAGCCATCAAAAAAGTGAAATCTTGCCATTTGCAACAATATGGGTGGAACTAGAGGGTATTATGCTAAGCGAAATGAGCCAATCAGAGAAAAACAATTATCATATGCTTTTGCTGATATGTGGAATTTAAGAAACAAAACAGAGGATCATAGGGGAAGAGAGGAAAAAAATAAAACAAGATGAAATCAGAGAGGGAGACAAACCATAAGAGACTCTTAAGCATAGGAAACAAACTGAGGGTTGCTGGAGGGGAGAGGGTTGGCTGAATGGGGTAACTGTATGAGGGACATTAAGGGGGGACATGATGTAATGAGCACTGGGTATTATATAAGACTGATGAATCATTGACCTATACCTCTGAAACCAATAATATATATTAATTGAATTTAAATAAAATTTTTAAAAAAAGGAAATGAGCTTAATTTGCTTTTTTTTTTAAGATTTTATTTATTTATTCGACAGAGATAGAGACAGCCAGCGAGAGAGGGAACACAAGCAGGGGAAGTGGGAGAGGAAGAAGCAGGCTCATAGCAGAGGAGCCTGACGTGGGGCTCGATCCCACAACGCCGGGATCACGCCCTGAGCCGAAGGCAGACGCTTAACCGCTGTGCCACCCAGGCGCCCCTTAATTTGCTTATTGAGAGAGATTTTCAATTGGCTCATAAGAAAATCTAAATTTATGTTGAATATAAGATATACACCAAACAGAGATTTAGAAATACTTTTTAAAAAAGGAATGAGCAAAGAAATAATAAGGAAATGGAAACAATAAGAAAGCAATTCTGTTATCAGATGAAGTAGAATCAGGGGCGCCTGGGTGGCTCAGTCGTTAACCGTATGCCTTTGACTCAGGGCGTGATCCCAGCGGTCTGGGATCACGCCCCACATTGGGCTCCTCTGCTGGGAGCCTGCTCCTTCCTCTCCCACTCCCCCTGCTTGTGTTCCCTCTCTCGCTGGCTGTCTCTCTCTCTGTTAAATAAATAAAATCTTAAAAAAAAAAAAAGATGAAGTAGAATCAGGCCAAAATTATTAAATAAAACAAAGTAAGATATTTTATAATGTTAAAAGCCAAAATTAAAGATGAAGACAAAACCCACCCATATAAAGCAGAAACACCAGAAGAAAAAATAAGAAATTGATAGAAACCACTAGTAGTGGAATGCTTTAACATACCACTCTTAATAAAAGATAGGTAAAGCAGACCAACAATAAGAATACATATAGAGGGGTGCCTGGGTGGCTCAGTCAGTTAAGTGTCTGCCTTTAGGTCATGGTCCCAGGGTCTTGGGATTGAGACCCATGTTTGGCTCCCTGCTCAGTGGGGAGTCTGTTTCTCCCTGTCCCTCTGACTCAGACCCTCCCGGGTGCTTGTGCTCTCTCGCTCGCTCGCTCGCAAATGAAAAAATAGGAAAAAAAATCCTCAAAAAAAGGATGCATACAGAAAGATCTAACAATATAATCAATAAGAGCTCATGAAGACAGATATAAATATCAGTAAAAATAAAACACTGCACTCTGAAAATAGAATACCTTCTTCTCAAGTGCACATGGAATGTTCACAAAAACTGATCAGAAAACATCGGTAAATTCCAGAAAGCAGTAACATTAAAACAACAAGCTATCATTATAAAGCAACAAAATTAAAGAAACAAAAAGACCCTTGACCTAAAAGTGAAAAAAGTCTTCTATTAAATAACTCTTGAGTGAAGGGGTAAGTACAAATAGAAATGACGGGATTTCTGAAAAATAACAACAAAAACACTACATATCAGAATCTATGGTATCCCTTTAAAGCAGTGATCAAAAGAAAAAATTCATAGCATTAAACATCTATATCAATAAAAATAAAATATGAAACTAATTAAATTTCCATCTCAAAAAGCTAGAAGAACAACAAAAATAAACGGAAAGAAAACACAGCAAATAAGAACGGTGAAAGCAGAAATTAATGAGGTGGAGAACAGAAATTAGTTGATGAAATTAATAAATTAAAATCCTGGATCTTTGAAAAAAGTCAACAAAATAAGATAATATAGGAGAAAACTTCCTTTACAACAACAATAAAAAGGACAAAATAATCAGAATAAACTTAAGAAATGTTGGAGTCTGTATGAAGGAACCCATAAAACAGGGGCACCTGGGTGGCTCAGTCAGTTAAGCATCTGCCTTCAGCTCAGGTCATGATCCCAGAGCCTGGGATCGAGCCCTGCATCAGGGTTCCTGCTCAGCGGGGAGCCTACTTCTCCCTCTCTCTCTGCTGTTCCACGTTTGTACTCTCTCTCTCTCTCTCTGCCAAATAAATAAATAAAATTTAAAAAAAAAGAAAGAAACCCATAAAACATTCTGTAAAGATCAAAAGTGCCTGTTAGTTAGGATGTTTCAACATCATCAAAATTTTAGTATGCCCTAAGTTAACATAATGAATACCAACAAACTTCTTTTTCTGGAGCTAGACAAGTTGTATTAAAATTCATATGGAAAAAAAACCACAAAACAATAGGTAAGAAAACACTGAAAAGGGAAAGCTCTAAGTAGGTATTACTACCAGATATAAAACATGCAAAACCTTTAAAAGTAATACTGGCACATGAGTACACAGAAAGACCAATGGAATAAAACAGCAAGTTCAGAAACTGACTCAGTTTGGAAGTACATGATAAAAGTGGCATTTCAAATCACAAGGGCAAAGATGGACTTTTAAATAAATGATTTTAGGACAACTGCAAAACAAAGAAAATTAGATCTACTTTTCATACCATATATAAGAATAAGCTCCAAATGGCTCAGAGATCTAACTGTAGAAGAATGAAGCTATACAAGTACCGGAAGAAAACAAGGGTGGGTTTCTTTATAACCCGGATATAGGGGGAAGCTTTTAACTGTAACCAAAATCCAGATGAATAAAAGAAAAGATTGTTAAACTTGATTACACAAAAATGAAGAAACAATTGTATGGTCCCAAACATCATAAAGTCAAAAGACAAATGACAACTTGCTAAAGGACTTCTAAAAGTTAAGAAGGAGGACAACAAAATCTGGAGGTCCTTTTAAAAATTGAGAAAAAAACCAAAAACCCTTCTAAAATTTGAAGCAAAAATCCCTCACAAGCCCTTTGAGATACTGAGGGAAAAAATGGAGAAAAGACATCAATAGAAAATTTACAAAGGAAGATATAAAAATGCATTCAATTTTTAAACGATCCTTAAATATATGAAAAGATGTTCAACTTCACTTATAACTTGAAAAATGCAATTTAAAAATATACTGACTACCATTTCTCACCCACTAGATGCGCAAAAATTTAAAAGTATGACAACTCATTCCCTTGGTGAGTCCTTGTGGAAACAGGCACTCATAAACTGCTGCTAAGAATGGAAACTGGTATAACCCTTTTGAAGGGGAATTTGGCAATAACTACAAAGCTACATATTCAGTTTTATCCTCTGACCTAGCAATCCCACTAATAAGAATTTATTCTGCAATAATATCTACATAATCACATGCAAGTTTATTTATTGCAGCAAAATAATACCCAAACATAGGAGACTGACTGAATAAACCACAGTACTATAATGTATACATACCTCAAGATATGTATAAGGTATGCATGTGCAGTTGTTTAAAAAAAAATCTCTATTAACTGATATGGAGTGATTTCCAGCATATATTGTTAAGTGGGGGAAAAAAGCAAACTTCCAAAGAGTATATAAACTATGCTATTTTTTACTTGTGACAACATGAGTGGACCAGAGGGTATTATGCTAACTGAAGTAAGTCAGGCAAAGAAAGACAAATACCATATGATTTCACTTACATGTGGGATCTAAAAAACAAAACAAATAAACAAATGGAAACAGACGCATAAACACAGAGAACAATGGTGGCTGCCAGACAGGAGGAGTGTGGGGAGGGTGGGCAAAATAGGTGAAGGGGATTAAAGGTACAAACTTCCAGTTATAAAATAAGTCACAGAGATGAAAAGTACAGCATAAGGAATATAGTCAATATTATTGTAATTATATTGCATGGTGACAGATGGTGACTACACTTATGGTGAGCACTAAATAATGTACAGAACTATCTAAACAACGCTATACACCTGAAACTAACATTGTATGTCCACTATATTTCAATAATAAAAAATTTTTAATAAAAATAAAGCATGCTACTTTCTTGTGTGATAAAGAACTGGGAAACAAAAATACATAAATGTATCTGCTTATTTTTGCAAAAAGAAATAGAGGAAGAATAAACCAGAAACCAGTGAAATTAATTAACTACAAAGGTAGAGGGATATGGTGGAGAGTAACACCCCTTGAGCATATCTGCATAGTTTTGACTACACAAACATGTTCATGATGTTCTACATGCTCAAAAAATAAAATTAAATCAACAAAGATGGGGGTAGAAACTATAAAACTAATGCAAACAGGAACAAATGACCCCAATAGTATTTCAAAGGGATAATATAGCCACATCTCAGAAAGTTCCTTCATGCCATTTCCTAGTCAATCCCTACCCCCTTACCTGTTTCAGTGACAACCACTATCCTAATTTTATTTTATTTTATTTTATTTTTGGCCATAGATGAGCCTTGCCCACTCTTAGAACTTCATATGAATGGAACCATATTGTATATATTCTTGAGTAAAGTTTCTTTTACTAAGCATAATGTTTTTTACATTCATCCATCTTGCTGTATAGACCTGACAAGACACTGTTAAATATCACATAATTAGTTTGAATGGTACTGTTGAAAATTAGGTTCACCAATTTTATTTGGGCTCACAACATTATCAGGCATTCATTTGTATTATGTTTTCTTCACAGGACAGCTCTCCCATTCTCAACATCAAATCTCTTCCTCTTTCTTCCAAACACCACTTGTTATCTATGCTTGGATGTCTCGTGAACATTTCAAATTCAACATGTTAAAGACTGAACTCAGGGGCGCCTGGGTGGCGCAGTCGTTAAGCGTCTGCCTTCAGCTCAGGGCGTGATCCCGGCGTTATGGGATCGAGCCCCACATCAGGCTCCTCCGCTATAAGCCTGCTTCTTCCTCTCCCACTCCCCCTGCTTGTGTTCCCTCTCTCACTGGCTGTCTCTATCTCTGTTAAATAAATAAATAAAATCTTAAAAAAAAAAAAGGCTGAACTCAACATCTTTCCCACCTAACACTGCACTCAACCATCCAAACACATTCCTTCCCCTTCTCTGGCCCCTTTATCTTGGCACCAAGGCCAAGATGGTACCACTGTAAGGCCAGAAAACTGGCAGTCATTCTTGTCTCCAATTGTTGCCTTACCATCAATCCTCCCAATATCTAATCAAAGTCATGTTGACTACTTTCTATATATGTCTAGAATCCAACCACTTTTTTTCATGGGTTCCACTAACCCAGATCAACATTATTTTCTAATAGCTATAGTTTTTCAAAACCCACTCTCTCTGCCTCCACTTTTATCCTAATTCTAATTCTTTCTCCAAATAGCAGAGCTGGTTTTCTAATTGGCTTAAGACTCTTACGAGACCTTCTTTGATCTGACCCTAGCCAAACTTTACTAAATTTCTGTCAGTCTTGTATGTGTCACTCTCTCACCTCTAGGACTTTGCATACGTTATTCTCTCTACTTGAGATACCTTCCTCATACCTCTTAATGTGGTTAACTCTTGCTCAAACTTCAGATCTCAATTAAATATCACTTACTCTAGGCTCTAATTTTCTAGAATAGTTAGTCTGCTGCTTTTGTTTCTTACCTATACTGTCCCTGTCCTCAAGGAATTTACAATCTAATGTAAACAATTTAGAGTGGTACTTACAATATATAAGAAGCAATGTAAAAAAAAAAATGTCTTTTTTTTTCAACCTGAAAGAGTCACAGAAAAGGTGACATCTGAATAGTCTTTTTTTTTTTTAAGATTTAATTTATTTGAGAGAGAGCAGAAGAGCAATCATTGGGGGGGGGCAGAGGGAGAAGGAGAAGCAGACCACCCACCGAGCAGGGATCCCAAAGACATGCGGCTTGATCCCAGGATCATGACCTGAGCCGAAGGCAGACACTCAACCAACTGAGCCCCCCAAGTGCCCCTGAATACAGTTTTAAAGGATAAAGTGAGATTTGCCAAAATAATGAAGATGCTATTTCCCCACTCCCCAAAACATTCACACACACACACACACACACACACACACACAGAAGAGGGAAACATGGGAAGATAATGCCTAAACAGATATATGAACATGTACATGTGCAAGGCATGAGCAATGCTTTAAGGAGAAGAGAGGGGAGAGGGAGGGAGATCAGGGACAAGTAATTATAACGGCATAAAGTTCAAGAGTGTGAAAGAAACTCTTCAGTATTTCCCAAAGATGGTCTGCAGACCATCTGCTTCAGAATCAACACATATTTGTTAAAATATGCTGATTTCTAGGTCTTATATCAGATCTAATCAATCAATCTCTGGATTGGGGGGCCCAATCATATGTAAAATAATATGTAATCGTAGCAACAGCCCAAGAGATCATAAATACATCAGAGTTTCAGAATTGTAGCTGATAGTTATTTTTTAAAACAAAGAAACTGGCCTTTGTCTTAAAAAGGGTCACTTAGGTAGTTCAACTTTTATGTAAATACAAAGAAAGTAAGAAGGTTTAGTGATTAGAATGTAGCAAAACATTTTGAGACTCAATAATAGGTACCACATAGGATGCCTGGTTGTCTCAGACAGTTAAGCATCTGCCTTCAGCTCAGGTCGTGATTGGGATCAAGCCCCGTGTCAGGCTCCCTGCTCCTCCCTCTCCCTCTGCCCCTCCCCCCCAACTTGTGTTCTCTCTTGCTTCCTCTGCTCTCTCTCTCTCAGGTAAATAAATAATCTTAAAAAAAAAAAAGAATAGATACCACACTCTTGGGGCACCTGGATGGCTCAATTGGTTAAATACCTGACTCTTGATTTTAGCTCAGCTCATGATCTCAGGGTCATGAGATGGAGCCTAAGGCAACAGGCTCCATGTTGGGAATGGAACCTGGTCAGGATTCTCTCTCTCTAGGGGCGTCTGGGTGGGTCAGTTGGAAGCAGTTAAGCATCTGCCTTCAGCTCTGGTCATGATCTCAGGGTCCTAGGATCAAGCCCCACATAGGGCTCCCTGCTCGGTGGGGAGCCTGCTTCTCCCTCTCTCTCTGCCTGCAGCTCCCACTGCTTGTGCTCTCTCTCTCTCAAATAAATGAATAAATCTTTTTTAAAAAGGATTCTCTCTCTCCCCCTCCCCCAGACAATGACACACGTGTGCTCGCACTCTCTCTCTCAAAAAAAAGAAAAGAAAAGAAAAGAAAAAAGAAAAGAATAGAATAGAATAGAATAGAATAGAATAGAATAGAATAGAATAGAATAGAATAGAATAGGATAGGATAGGATACCACACTCTAGATCCCTCTATTCCTGGTTACCACGGAGGATTAATTGTCAAACAAACCAAGACTCTGGGAGCGACACAATATGATGCATTTTGCATTTTGGTAGTAGAAAAAAATTGCTTTATTCTTGGGGGATTCTCATAAAGAGACATTGATTGTGGGCTCTACCATGAGAGGATACCTAAACTTGGCTGAGTACAACTTCTCTGTGACAACAGGGCCTTACAAAGGAAGAGACCGTGTTGTATGCCTAAATAGACTAGGAACTAAAAGTGTACAAAGAGGAACACCCTGGGTCCACTGGACCACCAAGATAGTAAAGTTTGTCCATGGAGTCATCTTCATTTGAAAGGACTTTACCAGCCTTCACCAAACGCTGTGCCAGTGAAATTTTGCTGTGTGGTTGTCAGACAAGCAGCACCAGACTATGAAGGTATCTGACATCTGTACCATCTGTCAACAACAGTAATAGCCAACTGAGAGTCACCAAAATTCCTCCCTGTTTAGAAGTGGAAATCAGATACACCTTCTGTTTGGAATGAAAAAACACTCTGATGCTTTCAGACAATATAGGGGAAAGGGAAATGTATTTCAGACATTATGGGAAAGGGTGATATTGATCTTTCTGTTAAATATAGTATATAGGGACTTGGGTTGGTCATAATTTAAATTAGGGAAATAAGAGATGGACTGCATTTTCACTTTGAGTTTTGTAAAGCAGATCATACAAGCTGCATAAGGTAAAACATTTAGTACAAAGTCTGGATCACTGCAATGAATCAATAAATGGTAGACATTGTGGTTTTTACTATTTTAGAGGGAGAGAGTGGTTACAAGTTTTATAGTTTGAATACTGGAGAGAATGATCACAAATAAGGAAATCAGGAAAAAGATCTGAGTTTGTGGAAAATATCTGCTTTACACATGCTAAGTTTGAGGTAGAAGAAACATACTCAAACAGAATGTTCATTTGCTTAAAAATGCACTTCCTACCACTTCTGCAAGTTGAAAGTTTACCTTCCTCTACCCTGGTTCACCTTCCAGCTTGGCAATTATTCTCACCTTCTTCGATCCTTTAGCAATTTACATTTCTTCTTTTTTTTAAAAAGATTTTTATTTATTTATTTGACAGACAGTGAGAGAGCGAACACAAGCAGGGGGAATGGGAGAGGGAGAAGCAGGCTTCCCACTGAGCAGGGAGCCCCAGGGAGCTCGATCCCAGGACCCGGGATCCCGGGATCATGACCTGAGCCAAAGAAGATGCTTAACTACTGAGCCACCCAGGTGCCTCAGCAATTTACATTTCTATTACTTTTATTACATTGTTTTATATCATAATTATTTTTCCCATATATCTTGTCAACCAGATTGTGAAGGCAGGGAGAGATTAAAACCAAGCAGATTGTTTGTCCCACAGATTTTGCCAGTGGTTGGTACTTTAGAAATCAGTGGCAATCACAGGAAACAATAGAGCTCTATGGGCTCTACCCAAAATCAATTTAACTTCCACACCCCCATTTGCAAGAGAAACAGAAGGAACCCAGGATTCTGTGTGATCCTAGCAAGATTCCTCATCCTCCCCTTGCTCAACACTCACATAGCTACACTAATTGCCTTGAAACTTTCAGCACTAATCTCATAATACCCTTTATGCCCCACCACTCCAAGGAGTCTAGAGCTCCTAGGTTATCCCTCAACCCAGACTCTAAATCCCTGTATGTCTGTATGGGCAATGAGACAAATTCACCATATGCCTCAGCACCACTCATTCACCTTCCTTTCCCCACTTCCTTTTTCTCCATAGCATTTACCACCATCTGACTATTTAATTGTCTATGTCTCAGCTCTTAAATATAAACTCCAAGAGTGCAGAGATTTTTTTTTTCTGTTTTGTTCACTATTATAACTTGAGAACCGAGAACAGTACCTGGTTCATGGCAGAGTTCAATGGATATCTACAGAATAAATGGATACATATTTTATTTGTTAATATGGACCTATAATATATCCCTAGCATATATTCGTGAACAAGAAAGGCATGGTTCCTATCCTCATGAAGCCTACAGTGTAGGGGAAAAGATGACATTAAACAATTATTATATAATTATACATAATTATGAGAAATGCTCTGAAGGAAAGTATAGGATACATAACAGGGAGACCTAATCCAAAAAATGGGAAGAGGGATTCCAAGTTAGAGTCTGAGGAATTATATTTAAGCCAAGACTGAAGAATAGGTATGAATTAGGTGAGCAAAGAAGAGCAAAAGATGATTTGAGACAAAAAAAATGTGCCAAGACCTAAAAAGGAACATACAGTTGTTGATTTAGCAGCTTTATTGAGAAAATACTGGCATGCAATAAATTGTTTTAAAGTGTACAAATGGTTATGGTTTGGCATATATTAAGTTTGACATAAGTTTTGACATACATACGTGAAACCATCATCACAATCAAGATAATGAACATATCCATCTCCACCTTGGCACATAATCTGTATTTACTCAACTAATATTTATTGGTATCTACCATTTTCAGGCCCTAACTATACACTGGTGCATGATCTCTGCTCTTTTGGTGCTTAATGTTCAATGAGTGTCTAGTTCAAGGAAGCAAAAGAAACCCAGTGTGATAATGTCTAGAGAAGTAGGCAGAGGCCTATCTTGCAAGGCCTTGCAGACCATATTTTGATCTTTATACAAAGAACAATGGGAAGCAAGCAGGCAGGGACTCAAGTCATTCTGGACTTGAACAGGAAGCTGTTAGAAAGTTGTAAGTGGGGGGGGGGCACCTGGGTGGCTCAGTGGTTAAGCGTCTGTCTTCAGCTCAGGGCGTGATCCCAGTGTTCTGGGATCAAGCCCCAAACTGGGTTCCCTGCTCAGCGGGGAGTCTGCTTCTCCCTCTGCCCCTCCCCCTGCTCATTCTCTCTCTCCCCCCCTCTCTCGAAAAAATAAATTTAAAAATCTTTAAAAAAAAAAGAAATATTTAGCAAACAGAACCATCAGGACTTACAGGTGGATTAGATATGATAGGTAAGGAAAATGGAGGAGTTAGGGATGATTTCTACCCGAACAATCAGTTGGATGTGATGTCATTACCAAGATAGGGGACTCTGGAGGAGGAGGATTTTTGTAGAAATGTTCAGTCTTAGATTCTGATTTCAGTCTTGGACATAGTGAGATTGATGATCTAAAGGGATACATAAATGGACATACCCAGGAGACACTTATTCCAAGACTGGGTAGAGTAGGAGCAGACTGCAAAGGTGACTGAGGAAGGAGAAATGGTGAAGAAAAATAAAAAGCATCCAAACTGGAAGAGAAGAAATAAAACTACTAACACTATTCATAGGTGGCATGATCTTATACATAGAAAATCCTATGGACTCTACACAGAAACTATTAGAGATAATAACCATGTCAACAAGGTTACAAGATCAACATACCAAAATTATTTGTACTTATATACACTTACAAACAATCCAAAAGTAAATTTTAAAAAAAAATCAAGATACAGAACATTACCAGTACCCTAGAAGATTTTCTCATGCCAATCCCCTCCATAGGCAACCAGTGTCCTAATTTTATTAAACTATCAATTAGCTTTGCCTATTGTAGAACTTCCTATAATAAGGTCAAAAAACATATACCCTTTTAAGTGAGGCTTTTTTCACTTAGCTTAATATTCTTAAGATGTATTCATGTTGCTGCATGTATCAGTAGTTTGCTCCTTTGTTTTTTTGTTTTGTTTTTAAGATCTTATTTATTAGAGAGAGAGAGGGCACAAAGCAGGGAGAGCAGCAGGCAGAGAGAGAAGCAGGCTCCCCACTGAGCAGGGAGCCTCATGCGGAACTCGATCCCAGGACCCTGGGATCATGACCTGAGCCAAAGACAGATGCTTAACTGACAGAGCCACCCAAGCATCCCAGTTGTTTGCTCCTTTGTACCTCTGAGTAGTAGTCCATGTATAAATATAACAGTTTATTTAGCCATTCTTCTGTTCATGTACAACCAGGCTATTTCCAGTTTGGGGTTATTATTACTAAAGTTGCTATAAACATTCTTGTACAAGGTTTTTTGTTGATATTGTTGAAATATGCTTTCACTTATCTTAAGTAAATACTTGAGTAGAATTTCTGGATCATAGTATAGATGAATGTATAGACCTTTTCCCAAAACAGTTATAGCATTTTATACTCCCAACAACAATGTATAAGACTTCTCCTGATTGCTCCACATCCTTGCCAATATTTCGCTTTTTAATTTTAGCCATGCTGGCAAGAATTCGGTAATATCTCACTGTGGTTTTAGTTTACATTTCACGGGTGATTAATGATGTTGAGTGTTGTTTTAATGTGTTTATTAGCCATTTGGTTTTTTTTTTAAGATTTCATTTATTTATTTTACTTGCGAGAAAGAGAGCATGCGCGTGAGCAGGGGCAGGGGCAGAGGGAGAGGGAGAGAATCTCAAGCAAACTTGGTACTGAACATGGAGCCCAACTTGGGGCTTGATCTCACAAGGCTGAGATCATGACCTGAGCTGAAACCAAGAGCTGGACATTTAACTGACTGAGCCACCCAGGTGCCCCTGTTTATTAGCCATTTGTATATAAACTTTTGTGATGTGTTTATTTACATCTTTTGCCCATATTATATTGGGTTGCTCATCTTGTTATTACAGAGTTGCAAAAGTTCTTTATATATCTTAAATAGCAATCTTTTGTCAAACATGTTTGACAAATATTATCTCCCAACTGGCAAGTATTTATTGACTGAACTGCTTACAGTTTTTAAGTAATGTGACAGAACTTTGAAATCCCTTTGAAATCAAATACACTTGGGTTTAAATCCTGACTCTACTTACAAGTAGCTGTGGGAATTTGAATGAGGTATTTAACTGGGGGGGGAGGCATTTTTTCCCATCTGTAAAATAATACCTTTTGTAGGATTGTTGTGGTGATTTAGACAATGGACTTCAATGTATCTGGCATATAAAAGGTTTTCAATAAATGTTTCTCCTTTTCCGACTTTATTTCTATGGTAATATGGCATTTGTTGCTTTAAAGAGCTGAGCTGCAATTTTTACACTGTAAAACTCTATAAAAATTTGAATTTTCACAATGGTAAAAATCATTGCAATAGTGGAGGCCATAAAGAATAAGGGCTCCTGGGAAAAGAGTAATGTCTTTCTTTTATTCTAGTTCAGTAACATATTCAAAATAAATGTGAATCTAAAAGTAATCGAATCAAATGAAATTCATCTGGAGGCGAAACTGAAAAGAAAAAGGTGAAAAATTCAAATTGTGTTGTGCTAACAGTCATCTGCCATAGCACATGGAATATTTAAATGACATGGCATTGCAAATATAATTGTACTGTCTCCTATCTACACCAGTTAGTTGTATTTCATCTCTTACAAAAATGCACATAAAAATAGGTTTTTTTTTTGTTTTTTTTTTTAAAGATTTTTATTTATTTATTCGACAGAGATATAGACAGCCAGCGAGAGAGGGAACACAAGCAGGGGGAGTGGGGAGAGGAAGAAGCAGGCTCANCATCTGCCATAGCACATGGAATATTTAAATCATGGCATTGCAAATATAATTGTACTGTCTCCTATCTACACCAGTTAGTTGTATTTCATCTCTTACAAAAATGCACATAAAAATAGGTTTAACCCAGGGGTACCTGGGTGGCTCAGCCCGTTAAGCACTGGACTCTTGGTTTTGGCTCAGGTCATGATCTCGGGTTGTGGGATCAAGCTACACATTGGGCTCATGCTCAGCATGGAGTATGCTGGAGATTATCTCCCTCTCTCTCTTTCCCACCCCCTCTGCTCCTCTCCGCCCTCCCCCACCATTCGTCCATTCTCTCCCCCTCCTCAAATAAATAAATAAAATCTTAAAAAAAAAAGGTTTAACCCTGAAGCATTTTTAGGAAATAATTTCAACATGTCAACAATACTTTGTTATACTAATAACTTACTATAAATAGGTTAGTGCAAGTTACAGTAATTACTAAAAATAAGAGTTATTATACGATGCAGAACTTGCTTTATTGTTTGCTGTTCCTTTATTTATTTGTTGCTATAAAAATTTCAGGTTGTGGATCCAAGTTCTGTCCCCACAATTTAATGGTCAAATTAGTTAACACTTCAAGTCTCATTTCTTTCATTTGTGAAATGGGGATAATAATATTATGTAGCTTATATCATTGCTATGAGGATTAAATGATAAAAGCTTATAAAGCCCTTAGCACAGGACACTTTCACATATAGTAAGTCACCAGTAAGTATTAGTTATTACTGTTGTTAAAGTATGTTAATCAAGCTTTTCTTAAGTTTCTGTGACTAGACTGGGCTTCACATTTTCCAACTTGGAGAGGTACTGAGAAATTATTATGATTCATTTGTCAAACTGACTGGAAACACTGACAGATTTTATATTTTGCATTCTTCAGATCTCAGCTTAAATGTCACTTTCTTGGAGAGATCTAACTCCAAAGCAAGCCCCTTATTTAAATTTTCATTTCTAATATGGTAAATATTGATAGATATGACCCACATGAGCAAATGTTCTTTGGGAGTCCTCAGTAATTTTTAACAATGTAAAGGGTCCTAAGACCAAAATGTTCGAGACTGACATAATGAATTGTTTAGAAGATGTATATTCTCCTGATTCAAAGCATATTATGGCCTGTCAAACTTCTGAGTAATTTATTTTTCCTTTTTTAGCTAGATTTAATTTGAGTAGTAATTAGGAATAGCACACATTCACTTTTCCCTATTATGGTTATACTTACAGTAAGGTTACAAAGGCTAATTACAATTTCAGGGTTTGGGTTTTATGTTTTGGGTTTTTGTTTTTTTTTTTTACCATGAACTAGAATTGCACAACTCAATGCTGTACGCACTAGTCATCTTGTGCCTATAGGAACCTACAAGTGATAATTAAATTTTTATGGTAATATGATTACTAATAAGTATAGTTTGCTTGCAGGACATAAATTTTTCCAAACAGTAAATCCACAGTAGTCCATGAAAGGGAAAATACTGGAAAGCACTGCACTGAAATTCTGTCTTCAATTCATCTCCCACTCCCTCTTCTAGCCCTAATGCCACTGCCTTAGGTTAGCCACTATTCTCACATTTTCTGTTACAATAGCCATTTTATGTTCATTCATTATTCTCAGCAATCCAATCTCCCTCCACACTGGGAAGAGAATGATCTTTCTCAAAATCAAATCTGGCCATGTCAATTACCCTTGTTATTAAAAAGCCAGTATGGCTTCCCAGCTATCTACAACAGAAGCCATAAATTGATGGGTTGAATAAAGATGTAGGGTTTTTCCCCCCATACATAGGTGTTTTGAACATAGGAAGATTTCACATTGAAAATATAGATATCTGGTTTCACTTTAAAAAATTAGAAAATTTAGCAACACTGGGCCCAAATCTCCACATAGCAAAACTCAGCTGGAGCAGGAGAGAGGATACCTAGGTAGGACAGGGCATATATGATTTGAGATTTCCAGTTTACCACAGTCCTTACCCAGTCCAATTCATTCATTTACCTTACCTGCTTGGTTCCCCATAAACAAGTGAATTTGTGCAGCCTGCTTTACAGGAGAAAGCACAAACACCTTAGAAAGACAGACCCTCAATCATCTGAGTAGAAGCTAAATTTCCACTCTCAACTCCCATCTCTCTATGCTTTGCCTTCACACACATGCTCATCATTTCTCAAACACACTGTGTTCTCTCACACATTCTTTTACACTTGCAAGCTGTACATCCAGTTCCTTCTGGTTGGAATGTCCTTCTTACATTCATTTCCGCACACCACCAGCATCTGAAGAATTCTTCTATGTCTCCTTCAAAACCCAACCATTCAAGTGGGCAGGAAAACATATAATGAGAGCATTTAGCACAGAGCCTAGCTTATAGTAACCTTCCATGTCCTAACAACGATTCTAAAAAGTAGGTATTATGACCTCATATTAGAAAAAAGGATGTTGTCGCCTAAAGAAATTACTTAGTCGAGACCAAGGAGCTAGTAAGTGACACACACAGTTGCAACGTGAGCCCTAATCTTATCACCAGGCTATACTGTCTTTTTTTATTTGACTCAAATGACACAGACCTGCCAGATGCTTTCCTCATATATTTTGTGTACTCATCCGGTACCTCCAACAGTTCCCTACTATCAACAAATCCAAATCATTCTGTCTTTATATCCCTAATTGCCTACCACAGTTCAGCCCACACTACAAGCTTAAGATATAGTCTTAACTAATTCAAGTCATATTGCTCAATGAATGAATAAATGAATGAGAAAAGTTCTACTGTACTGATAATCTGTATTAGATGGTAGGATCTGAATACTTTAGGCATTTCCCACATCACCAATCTTAATGCACAGTATGCAGTGAATTAAAAAAACTTACTAAAACCTGTAATACACATATAAGCACTAGCAATTTTTAATCTTCCCACAGATAACATTATTCCTCTAAACTGATGAAATACTAAAACTCAGCAGTATCTAGGTGTATGTGTATGTAAACTATTTTATTTCATTTTAAACAAATGATCTAAAAACAACTCAAAGGTTGCACATACTATTATGAGCCTCTTTAGATAAAATCATATGCATGTATCTCTGTGCCTGTATACTGAAAAAGCTATCTGGAAAGATGTTCAGATGACTTTTACCTTTTTCCTCTGAAGTTTTATATATTGTTGTAATTAATTAGTATGTAATTTTTTAAATAAAACCAAGGGGTTTAAACTATTTTAAAAAATAATTCTTTTTGAATCCTCAATAGTAATGGGATTAATCATAATCCCTCCCACCTCATTCATAAACACAGTGAAACACATTTGGGAAGTAAATACTGAAGTCCTAAGAATAGGCAGCTACATAAATTAGAAGACAGTTTTAATTTTACAAATGCATATTATACACTCAAACAAAGACCATGAAATAACTTATTAAATTAAAAATGATTGGAGAATTACCAATATTTTGCACAATACTAAATTTACATTATTTCGCATGATTATTAAAAAGTATTTATCTCACAACACAGCAATCTGGGTTTTTTTAGAAACTGGGTGCCTAGGTGGCTCACATGGTTAAGCATCTGCCTTCGGCTCGGGGCATGATCCTGGGGTCCTGAGGTCCTGGGATCAAGTCCCGCATCAGGCTCCCTGCTCCTCAGAAAGTCTGCTTCTCCCTCTGCCTCTGTCTCTCTCTCTGTCTCTCATGAATGAATAAATAAAATCTTAAAAAAAAATCACTCATTTGTCATATCTACTCTAAATGTAATTTTTGGGGGAAAAAACACTTAACAGTGCAGAACTAAGAAATTTCAACATAAGGATTTATTCAATTAACTGTTACATCATTTACTGAAAAATTCTGCCAATGGAACAACTACTCCATGTTGGCTTCCAGAATGGCCCATGTTCCTGCATATACATTTTCAATTCCCTAAAATCAAGCTTTGTTAAAAAAAATTAATAAAATGCCAAATACCCTCCTCTGTTGCTTTTTCAACAAGCTCCAGGATTATACCACAGCAACCAAGACTCAAAAATTAATTTTATGTTGAAAAAATTAGCATATGGTATTTCTTTGTTCTAAGGGTAGAAAGTCAATTGAATTTGAAATGTCTACAATAGCATGTATCTCACAAAGACTAACTTAAAACAGATACTGAACAGTTTCACAGCCTATCAGCAGTGTGAAAGCCTCTCTTGCTGCAGCTCTGCTGACTATTACACTTCTTACAGAAAGAGTTGAGTCTATTCTCATAAGATAGAATATTTCATATTATTATATTCCATAACCCCATAAGAATTACAAAAGCACAAAAGTGTAATTATAAGGACAGAAAGCATGATCTAAGGGGCTTTGTGAGAATGAACATTAACCAATACTATATCTAGAAAAATGCTGAGGTAATACTGTATGGAACATTATATCACAGTAACCATTTTTTGTTAATTATGAGTAATTCAACAAATATACTTTAAAAGAAATTTAACCAATTGGCCAGCAAATTATTTTAGCAACATTATATCACTGTAACCATTTTTTTGTTAATTATGAGTAATTCAACCAATATACTTTAAAAATTATTTAACCAACTGGCTAGCAATTATTTTAGCAAAACCTTACACGATTATTTGGAATTCCAATGTTTCTACAACCTTTTTATAAAGCTAAAAGATGTCTGAGATTTAAATTAGGCTATTCAAGTAACAGTTAACCTTTTCCACTCACATGCTGCTTTAAAGAATCATAAGTTTCACTATATGAATTTTTCAGCCTAAAAATTCTTCTAAAATCCTCCCAATCCATAACATCCAAAATTCAGAAGGAAATCGAATCATATTATAAGAATGCTCATAGGCTGGGGCGCCTGGGTGGCTCAGTCGTTAAGCGTCTGCCTTCAGCTCAGGGTGTGATCCCAGCGTTCTGGGATCGAGCCCGGCATCAGGCTCCACCACTGGGAGCCTGCTTCTTCCTCTCCCACTCCCTCTGCTTATGTTCCCTCTCTCGCTGGCTGTCTCTCTCACTGTCAAATAAATAAATAAAATCTTAAAAAAAAAAAAAAGAATGCTCATAGGTGTGCACTCAGATGTCATGTTCAAAATAAAAATAAAGAAAAAGATGATCCATTCAATGTTAGAGCCAAAATGTAACTCAAATGGTTTTGAAGCTGAACCAACAGGGTTTTGTTCAGCTTCTACTCATATGCTTTGTTTTGACCATATTTGCTGAACACATATTAATAGTTGTATTTTCCTCCCCCAAAATTAATCTGCTCAAAAAAGGAGATAAAATTCAGTGGTAAATAAATAGCATATATGTTGGTTAAAGGCAACAGTACATAACTGAAGAACTGAGTGCCAAATTAGTACTCCAAATATACTCTTAAGTGGAGTGAGCTAAAAGCAAAATATATTCTTAAAAAATGAAATATTTTACTATTCAGAAAACCGAACAAAATGCTAATGTACAGTTCTGCAGCAAACTTACTACATAAGATCTTAGAAAAGTCACTATTCATATCAATACAGAACTGTGTATTTTCACAAGCACCCTCAGGTACATTATCTCCAATAGCTGAACTCTGGGGAAATCTATCCTCCCATAAAAGGAGCTACCAAAATTGCTGCACACTTTTTTCTCCCACAATATGACCTTATAATTTTCCTAGGACCTCTAGAATCACAGGGTTTAGAGCAGTTAGCAAATGAGCCACATATTGAGATTAAAACCACCATGCAAATCATTCTTAAAGTTAGTTTTATAAACCACTCCTCAGCAAAACTTCCAAATGTTCTGCCTATTTTCTTCTCTGTAAAAACCTACTGCTTTCTAACAAATTCCATAATATAAGAAAAACTGAAAATATTTAAATTGCTGTGGGTAGATCATAAAGCCAAATAAAGGTAAGATGAATAAAATCAGTAACATATTATCCATTTATGAAGTCACCTGTTTGGTTTTTCTCTCTATACGGCAAAGTGAATTATTTCCTGTGTTAAAATCATAACCATCCCATTTATATGAATACATAATAGGTCCATGATTATATGAATTTAATATATCAGGCTCAACAGTAGAGTTATGGTTCTAGTACAGCACCAGCTAATTTTTTTAAAAAGTCTGCATATTAAAGATGTGATATAATACAGAAGGCAATAAAGATCTGTCACACACTAAACAAAATCTATGTCTGAATTTTCTTGTTAATGGACAGCAAAAGAAACATAATTTCAGTATATACTGACTTTTTTCCCCCTTTTCAATCACTCTTCCGACTTACACTATTCATTTTCCTTTTTGCTATATATAATTAAATATAGCATAACGTTTAAGATCTTAAACCCAGACTCCAGATAGCCTGGGTTCTAACCTCAGCTCCACCACTTAACCAGTTATGGGAACTTACATGAGTTGCTCATGTGGGCATTATATCCTCATCTGTAAAACTGGGATAATACCAGTACACACCTCGGAAGATTGTGGGTTTTTTTTTAAGGTGGGGTAGTTAGTTAGTTAGTTAGTTAGTGAGTGAGTGAGTTATTTGACAGAGAGAGAGAGAGAGAGAGAGAGAATAAGCATGACCAGGGGAGCAGCAATCAGAGGGAGAAGCAGGCTCCCTGCTGAGCAAGGAGCCCATTGTGCCACTGGATCCCAGGACCCCGGGGGATCATGACCCAAGCTTAACGACTGAGCCACCCAGGCATCCCACAAGATTGTTTTAAGAGTTAAATTAAGGGGGCGCCTGGGTGGCACAGCGGTTGGGCGTCTGCCTTCGGCTCAGGGCGTGATCCCGGCGTTGTGGGATCGAGCCCCACATCAGGCTCCTCTGCTATGAGCCTGCTTCTTCCTCTCCCACTCCCCCTGCTTGTGTTCCCTCTCTCACTGGCTGTCTCTATCTCTGTCGAATAAATAAATAAAATCTTTAAAAAAAAAAGAGTTAAATTAAGGGGCACTTGGGTGGCTCAGATGGTCAAGCATCTGACTCTTGATTTTGGCTCAGGTCATGATTTCAGGGTCATAAGATTAAGCCCCACATGGGGCTCCACACATGGGGCTATGGCCCTGGAGCCTCCTTAAGATTCTCTCTCTCCCCCTCTCTCTCTGACCCCACCCCCACTGCTGCTCGAGTTCTCTCTCTTTAAAAGAAAAAGAGTTAAATTAACTTAAAACATCTTAAAGACATAGCACAGGGGCACCTGGGTGGCGCAGTCGTTAAGCGTCTGCCTTTGGCTCAGGGCGTGATCCCAGCGTTATGGGATCGAGCCCCACATCAGGCGCCTCCGCTATGAGCCTGCTTCTTCCTCTCCCACTCCCCCTGCTTGTGTTCCCTCTCTCACTGGCTGTTTCTCTCTCTGTCAAATAAATAAATAAAATCTTTAAAAACATAAAAATAAAAAATAAAGACATAGCACAGTGCTGGCACACAGTAAATGTTCACTATGTATTAGCTACTAATATTGTTGCTGTTGCCGCTGTTACACAAAAAAGTGATATTACATTAAATGCCAATATTCACAAACATTTAAAAATTAGAAGACTGGAGCACCTGGGTGGCTCAGTCATACATCCAGCTTTTGATTTCAGCTCAGGTCATAATCTCAGGGTCATGAGACTGAGCCCCGGGTCAGGCTCCGTGCTGGGTGTGGAACCTGCTTAGGATTCTCTCTCTCCCTCTGCCCCTCACTCTAGCTCACACACTCCAGTGTGCACGTGATCACGTCTCTCTATAAAAGAGCTAAATATATAAATATATATAAATTAGAAGACTGTAAGTTCATTCAACCAGGAAAGGCAAAATCATTTTTAAAAACTTAAAATTTAGGGGTGCCTGGGTGGCTCAGTCAGTTAAGCGTCTGCCTTCGGCTCAGGTCGTGATCCCAGGGCCCTGGGATCAAAGCCCACATCCTGCTCCCTGCTCGGTGGGGAGCCTGCTTCTCCCTCTCCCTCTGCAGCTCCCCCTGTTTGTGCTTGCTCTCTCTCTCTCTGTCAAATAAATAAATAAAACCTTTAAAAAAAATTTAGCTTATAATTTGAAGAAGAAATTATCAACTATTATTTAAAATAAATGATGAGTTTGTACTCTTGATAATTTAACCTTTAGAATGAACATGAAATAAAACGAAAACATTAAAAAGTGATTCTTACTCAAATAACTTTGGAGATTTGAAATATAAGCTAAGAAACAAAAAATATTCTTTTTTTAAAATTGAAGTATGGTTGACACACAATGTTACATTAGTTTGAGGTGTACAACACAGTGATTTGACAAATCTATACATCATGCTATGCTTAGCACAAGTGTAGCTGCCATCTGTTCCCAAACAGTGCTATTGCAATACCTCTGACTATACTCCTTATGCTGTACCTTTTATCTCCATGACTACAAAAAATATTCCCTTAAACAGCTGAAAGTAAATAGGTAATGGAAAAGCACTTACTATTAAATACAATTCATACAAGATTAATTACGATATTTCTTTCTTTTTATTTTGAAACAATCTCACACTTGCATAAAAGTTGCAAGTAAATTTCAAATAATTTTTTGGAGGGAGAAGCACTTTTTTTCCCAGCTTTCTTGTAGTACGACTGACAAATAAAAATTGCATATATTTAGGTTGTAAAATGTGATTTTTTAAGATGTACGATATGATTTAATATACATATACATTGTGAAATGCTTGCCATTATCAAGTTAATCAACAAATCCATCACTTCATATAATTACCATTTGTGTGCATATATGTGTGCATGTGCATGTATGAGTGGTAAGAACACTTAAGATCTACTCTCTTAGCAAATTTCAAGTATACAATACAGTATTATAAACTGTAATCACTATATTATACATTAGATCATAACAATTTATTCATCTTATAACTGAAAATTTGTTACCCTTCAACCAGCATCTCCCCTTTCCCCCACTCTCTGGCAACCACCATTCTACTCTATGGACTTTTCCAGGAGTCCAATTTTTTAGACTCTCAAATAATTTTTTACGGGTCATTTGAGAGTAAGTTGATGGGCTCCAACAGTCCCTTTTAGACTGCTACCACTTGGTGCTGCCTTCTTTCCCTTCTTCCCTGTCTCACTTTCTTTTCTCTCTTGCTTCCCCCTGGTTTGGACTGAATTATTCAGGAAGGGAAGAGGGAAGAGAATAGTTAAGAGTTCAGGGACTAGAGAGAAGAAGAAAAAGGAAGAACAAGTATCATTTTATGAGATCTTACAATTATTTATTTTGTTAAATTATGATTCTTATGTTCCCAAAACCTACTCAGAAAATAAATAAAGAATGCAGAAAAATAATAGGAAAGAAGAAAAGAATATGATACTGAAAAAGAAAAAAAATTTCTTAAAATGTACTGAATCTTTCTTATTTTATGCTTTCAACCATTAAGAGTTGTCACAGATTATAACAAAAGTATGAACTACAGCCAATCCCCTTTTTTTCATATTGTAACTGAAAAAAACCACACCATACACAGGGGAAATTTAAGGTAATGAAGTTCACAGGCTATGCAGACTAGCAATAGCAATAGAACCATTCCTATAATCCTACAATCCCTAAACCCAAACTGTATAATCAATAATGGTTAAAATTAGAGAGGGATATGTAAAATACACTTTTAATAGCAAAAACATTTCCCAGTTCTGAATCTTGTTAAATGAGAGCCAAGAAAATGATCCTCTTTTCTATACGACAAGTCAGGGAGATCGAGCAATCTAGTTGCCACTTGATACCAAATGGCAACCACCTCTGTAGCTTACCATTATATTACCCCCCTCATTCCTGGTCTCACTCCCTTTTCTCTCACTCTTGCTTCCCTAAGACTGCATTTCCTAATAACATAATAGCAAATTAAAAAGCATTTCCAAGTTCACTGAAAAGCAGGAAATCTCCCTTAGTCCCATGCATTCTATGGAACTAACAACACTGAGTTTCGTGACCTGCAAAAATAAGGACCATAGGTTCCAGACTGGAAAGGAAGGGAAAAAAATGATCTCTATTGACAAAACTAATAAATGAGTTCAACAAGGTTAGAGGTACAAGATCAATATATAAAAATCAATTATATTTAAACACACTAGCAATGAACAATCTAGAAATGAAATCAAGAAAACAACTCCATTAGGGCACCTGGGTGGTTCAGTCAGTTAAGCAGCTGCCTTTGGCTCAGGTCATGATCCTGGGGTCCTGGGATAGAGCCCCACATGGGGCTCCCTGCCCAGTGGGGAGCCTGCTCCTCCTTCTCCCTCTGCCTCCCCCACCCCCACTCATGTGCTCTCTCTCAAATAAATAAAAAAATCTTTAAAAAAAAAAGAATGCCATTTATAATAGCATAAAAAATTAAAAAACACTTAGGAGTAAATTCAACCAAGAAAGTATGGGATATGAATTCTTCTGAGACAAAACATTATTGAAAGAAATTAAAGAGGACCCAAATAAATGGGAAAAGATCCCATGTCCATGAATCAGAAGACAAGATACTGTAAAAATGGTATGGTAGACAGAATAATGCCCTCCATTCAAATATGTCCATGTCCTAATCCCCAGAATTTGGCAAAACGGACTCTGCAGATGTGATTAAATTAAGGTTCTTAAAATGTGCAGATTATCAGGGCACCTGGGTGGCTCAGTTGGTTAAGCATCTTCCTTCAGCTCAGGTCATGATCCCAGTGTCCTGAGATCCAGTGGAACTCCCCACCCCCACCCCAGTCATAGGGCTCCCTGCTCAGCAGGGAGTCTGCTTCTCCCTCCCCTCTGCTCTTGTGGGTGCACGTGCTTGCTCTCTCTCTCCCTCCCTCCCTCTCAAATATATTTTTTTTAATGTGTAGATTATCTGAGTGGGCCCAATGTAAAGTTTCCTTATAACAGGGAGACAAGAGGCTTAAAGTCAGAGACAGAAATGTGACAACAGAAGCAGAGGTTGCAGTGATATGCTATGAAACAGAGGAAAGAGCCATGAGCCAAGGAATGTAGGTCACTTCTAGAGGCTGGAAAAAGGCATGGGAAGAGATTTTCCCCTAGAGCCTCCAGATGGGACACAGCTCTGCTAACACCTTTTTTTTTTTTAAATTGAAGTATAATTAACATACAGTGTTATATTAGTTTCTCGTGTACAACATATTGATTCAACAATTCTATACATTACTCAAAGTTCACCACACTAGGTATAGTCACCTTCTGTCACCATCTAACATTATCACAATATTATTGACTATATTCCCTATGTTATAATTTTCATCTCCATGATTTCTTTTTTATAACTGGAGGTTTGTAACTCTTAATCCCCTTTATCTATTTTGCCCACCTCCCCTCTGGCAACCACTAAATATTCTCTATATTTAAGAATCTGTTTGTTACATTGTTTCGTTTTTTAGATTCCACATGTAAGTGAAATCACTTGGCATTTTTCTTTGTCTCACTTATTTCACTTAACATAATACCCTCTGGGTCCATCCATGTTGTTGCGAAAGGCAAGATTACATTTTTTATGGATGAATAATACTCCACTGTGTATATTTACATCTTTTTTATCCACTTATCTATCAATGGACACTTGACCAACAACTTGATTTTTGTCCAACAAGACCAATTTCAGATTTCTAACCTCCAGAAGCATAAAATATTAAAATTGTGTTGTTTTAAGCCACTAAGCTTGTGGTATTTGTCAAGCAGCAACAGAAAACTAATACAAATGACAACATCCATTTATACAATAGATCTACAGATTCAATGCAACCCCCATCAAAATCCCAGCTTACTTTTTTTGCAAAAATTGACAAGCTGATCCTAATACTCATATATAAACTTAAGGGAACCAGAACAGTCAAGACAATCTTGAAAAACAAGAACAACAGTAACCAAAACAGTATGGTACTGCATAAAAATAGACCAATGGAACTGAATCAAGAAGCCAGAAATAAACCCACACATATATGGTCAACTAATATTTGACAAGGGAGCCAAGAATACTCAATCAGGAAAGAATAGTCTCTTTAATAATGGAGTTGGGAAAACCAGATATCCACATGCAAAAGAAAAACTGGACGCCTATCTTATACCACTCACAAAAACTAACTCAAAATGGATTAAAGAAATTATACGTAAGACCCAAAACCATAAAACTCCTAAACAAAAATAAAGGGAGGGGCACCTGGGTGGTTCAGTCAGCTAAGTGTCTGACTCTTGATCTCGGCTCAGGTCTTGATCTCAGGGTCATGGGTTCAAGCCCCATAATGGGCTCCACACTGGCCACACAGCCCACTTAAAATACACACACACACATATTTTATATATGGAAAAAGCTCTTTGACATAGCTCTCGGCATGATCTTTTGCATACCAAAAGCACAAATAACAAAAGCAAAAATAAGTAAAACTAAAATGTTCTGCACAGCAAAAGAAAATCAACAAAATGAAAAGGCAACTACAGAATGGGAGAGAATATCTGCAAACTATGTATCAGATAAGGAGTTAATATCCAAAATATATAAGGAATTCATACAACTGAATAGCAGAAAAACAAACAATCCAGTTTTGAAAAGCCGGGGAGAGGACATGAATAGACATTTTCCCAATGAAGACATACAAATGACCAGCAAGTACATGAAAAGGTGCTCAACTTCATCAGGGAAATGTAAATCAAAATCAAAATGAGATATCATCTCACATCTGTTAGAATAGCTATTATCAAGGGGTGCCTGGGTGGCTCAGTCAGTTAAGCAGCTGCCTTCAGCTCAAGTCATGATCTTGGGCTCCTGGGATCGAGTCCCACATGAACAAGGAGCCTACTTCTCCCTCTGCCTATCCCTCATGCTCACTCTCTTTCTCAAAGAAATAAAATCTTTTTAAAAAATTTTTTTAAAAAGAATGGCTATTGGGGCACCTGGGTGGCACAGCGGTTAAGCATCTGACTTCGGCTCAGGGCGTGATCCCGGCGTTATGGGATTGAGCCCCACAGCAGGCTCCTCTGCTATGAGCCTGCTTCTTCCTCTCCCACTCCCCCTGCTTGTGTTCCCTCTCTCACTGGCTGTTTCTATCTCTGTCAAATAAATAAAGAAAATCTTTAAAAAAAATAAATTAAAAAAAACTAAAAAAGAATGGCTATTATAAAAAAAAAGAGAGAGAGAGAGAGATAACAAATGCTGTCAAGGATCTGGAAAAAAGGAAACTCTGGTGCACCACTGGTAGGAATGTAAATTGGTACAGCCACTATGAAAAGAGTATGAAGATTCCTCAAAAAATTAGAAATTGAACTATCATATGACCCAGCAATCCCACTTCTGGAACTCAAAGGAGTGAAATCACTACCTGAAAGAAATATCTGCACTCCCATGTTCACTGCAGCATTTTACAATAGCCAAGACACCGAAACAACGTAAGTGTCCATTGACGTATGAATGGATAAAGAAAATGTGGTCTGTGTACATACACACAGAAGAATATTATTCAGTCATAAATAAAGGCAATCCTACCATTTGTGACAACATGGGCCATGAGGGCGTTATGCTAGGTAAAATAAGCCAGACAGAAAAAGACAAATACTGTATGATCTCACTTTTTTTAAAAGTTTATTTCTTTTTTTAAGTAACCTCTACACCCAATGTGGGGCTCAAACTTATGACCCTGAGATCAAGAGTCACGTGCTCTATCAACTAAGCCAATTAGGCACGCCTGTGTGATCTGACTTTTATGTGGAATCTAAAAACAGCAAACTCAAAGAGGGGTACCTGGCTGGCTCAGTCAGTAGAGCATGCATGCAGCTTTTGGTCTCAGGGCTGTGCGTTTGAGCCCCACATTGGGTGTAGAGATTACTTAAAAACAAAATCTTTAAATAAAATAAATAAAAAATAAAAACATCAAACTCATAGAAACAGAGAATAGAATGGTTGTTGGGCTCAGGTAGGGGACATGGGGAAATTAGTCAAAGACTACAAACTTTCAGTTATAAGATGACTAAGTTCCAGGAATCTAATGTACATCATGATGATTATAGTTAAAAATACTGTACTACATATTTGAAAGTTATGATAGTACAGCTTTAATGCTCTCACCATAACAATAACAAAATATTAATTGTGTGAGATGAAGAATGTGTTAACTAACTCTACTGTGATAAATGCTTTGCAATATACACATGTATCGAATCATCACATTGCACACCTTAAACCTGCACTATCTTATATGTCAATTATTTCAGTAAAACTACAAAAAGAAAAGGACCAAAGTAGGAAACTCAATCTTCCCAATTTCAAAACTTACTATGTAATCATAGTAATCGAGACAGTGTAGTACTGGCATAAGGACAGACACATAGATCAATGGAATAGAACTGAGAATCCAGAAATAAACCCATCTATGGTCAACTAATTTTCAAGAGTGCCAAAACCAGTCAATGGAGAAAGAATAGTCTTTTATACAAATGATGCTGGCACAACTGCATAACCACATACAAAAAGAACGAAGTTCAAGAACTTTCTGATGCCATATATAAAAATCAACTCAAAATGGAGCTAAAACTATAAAACTCTTCAAAGAAAACACTGGAGTAAATCTTCATGACCTTGTGTTAGGCAATGGTTTCTTAGACATGCTATCAAAAAATAAGCTATAAAAGAAAAAATAGATAAAAAAATAAACTATATATCATCAAAATTAAAAATTTTTGTGCTTCAAAAAATATTATCAGTAAAGTAAAAAGATAATTCAGAAAACAAGAGACAGGCACCCAGGTGGTACAGCTCGTTAAGCATCAGACTCTTGGTTTCAGCTCAGGTCATGATCTCAGGGTCATGAGATTGAAACCATAATGGGGCTCCACGCTCAGCACGGAGTCTCCTTGAAGATCTCCTTGCCTCTCCTTCTGGCCCTCCTCCCTCTCTCTCTGTCTTTTTCTCTCTCTCAAAGAAATAAATCGTAAAAAAAAAAAAAAGGAGAATATGTTTGCATATCTGATAAGTACCTAAAATAAGTAATGAACTCTTACAACTCAACAATAAAAAAAAATCCAATTTAAAACCGGGCAGAGGAGGGCGCCTGGGTGGCACAGCGGTTAAGCGTCTGCCTTCAGCTCAGGGCGTGATCCCAGTGTTATGGGATCGAGCCCCACATCAGGCTCCTCCGCTATGAGCCTGCTTCTTCCTCTCCCACTCCTCCTGCTTGTGTTCCCTCTCTTGCTGGCTGTCTCTATCTCTGTCAAATAAATAAATAAAATCTTAAAAAAAAAAAAACTGGGCAGGAGGCCTGGAAGGCTCAGTTGGTTAAGCATCTGACTTTGGCTCAGTTCATGATCTCAGAATCCTGGGATCAAGCCCCGTGTCAGGCTCCCTGCTTAGCAGGGAGTCTGCTTGTCCCTCTCCCTCTGCTCCTCCCCCTGCTCATGCTCTCTTTCTCTCTCTCTCTCATAAATAAAATCTCAAAATAAATAAAATTTAAAAATAAAATAAAAATGGGCAAAGACTCTGAATAGTCATTTCCCCAAAAAAAGATATACAAACGACCAATAAGCATATAAAAAGGTGCTCAACATCATTAGTCATCAAGGAAATGAAAAGCAAATCAAAACCAACCATGGGGTGCCTGGGTGGCTCAGTTGTTAAGCGGCTGCCTTCGGCTCAGGGCATGATCCTGGCTGGGATCGAGCCCCACATCAGGTTCCTCCACTGGGAGCCTGCTTCTTCCTCCCCACTCCCCCTGCTTGTGTTCCCTCTCTTGCTGGCTGTCTCTCTCTCTGTCAAATAAATAAATAAAATCTTTAAAAAAAAACAAAAAAACCCAAAACCAACCACAATGGAATATTGCTTCACCTCCACTTGGATAGTAATAAAAAAGATATGATAATAACAAGTGTTGGCAAGGACGTAGAGAAGCTAGAACCCTCATATATTGCTGGCGGGATTGTAAAATCATACACCATTTAGGAAAATAGTTTGGCAGTCCCTAAACATAGGAAAATAGTTTGGCAGTTCCTCAAAAAGTTAAACATACAGTTATCCTATGACCCAACAATTCTATTCCCAAAAGAAATTAAAACATTCCCACACAAAAGCTTATACCTGAATGTTCATGGCACCATTATTCATAACAAAAAGGGAAACTCAAAAACGTAACAACTGGGGCACTTGGCTGACTCAGTCAGTACAGCATGTGACTCTTGATCTTGAGGTTTTAAGTTTGAGCAATGCATTGGATGTAGAATAAAAATAAAATCTTTAAAAAAAAAACTATAACAACTAGTGAATAGATGAGCAGAATGTAGTACATCCATATGATGGAGTATTATTTGGCCATAAAAAGAAATGAAATACTGATCCATGCTACAACACACAAGAACCTTGAAAACCTTACGCTGAGGGAAAGAAGCCAGTCACAAAAGACCACATATTATGATTCTATTTATATGATATGTCCACAATAGGCAGAGAGATAGAAAACAGTATTTGCTTAGGGCTGGTGGGGGGGGAGGGGGATTGAAAAGTGATATTAAAGGGTACAGGGTTTCTTCTGAGATCATGAAAATATTCTAAAATTGACTGGTGATGGTAGCCCACATCTGAAAATATACTAAAAACTATTAAATTTAATTTTACACTTTAAATGGGTGAGTCATGGTGCACCTGGGTGGCTCAGTCGGTTAAGTGTCTGCTTTTGGCTCTGTCATGATCCCAGGGTCCTGGGACAGAGCCCCGAGTCGGGCTCCCCGCTCAATGGAGAGCCTGCTTCTCCCTCTCCCTCTGCCTGCCACTCGGCCTACTTGTGCTCTACTTCTCTGTCAAATAAATAAATAAATAAAATCTTTAAAAAAAATAAAATAAATGGGTGAGTCATATGGTATGTGAATTATATCTTACCAAAAGTGTGAAGAAGAAAAAAAAAGCCTGCTATGAGAGCCCCCAGTTCCAAAATACTGAGTCTCTTCAGGGACACTGCTGACACTCTTGTCTTCAAGGCCTCATCAGGCAGCTATGGGCTCAAAGCTTCCTTACTAAGGCTGGCAATGCTACTTGTTACTTACTTGTTGCCTTCCTTACCACAAGTTAGCAATGTGAACTTGTCTTGATGTTTCACTAAAAATGGCATATTTATCACAAGGCTATAAAAACTGCAGTAAATTATACTCCAACTCCTTCACAATTTTTTAATTCTAACCTCTAAGTGCATAGGTAATGGGGAGTAGGTGCTAGAAAACCACTCACTACTAAATAAAGTTCTAAATAAAACTATGCTAAAATACGAGAAATAAAAAACTTAAGATTTCAGTTCGCTGAGTTCTTTTGTTGCTAAGTATCCTGATGATATATTAATAATATGTTCAAGGGACAACACAAGCGGTGACAATCTATAAACCTCTGCAATTAGCACCCTGATAATGTATAAAAGAAACATTAATAAAGCAAATTCAATGTAATATTTAATCTTTAAAACCAAAATAACAGACCTGATTTTAATCACATAATGTGCTACCTTAGCAACATATGGTGTTTATGAAATAAAATAGAGTCACCAACACAAAGAAAAGTAACATAAAGGAGTAGGTGACATTTAGCATCTGGGTTATCAGTGCGGTATCTCTTGGTATTTCCCTGCCCAATTCTGATAGTAAATGAACAAGTACAGTGGCCAAGGCCTAAAAAGGGCATGGTAACTACGCTCAGACTCCTCAGTCATGATAGTTAACCATCTGGTAAGCCATCTAGACAAGTGCAGACATTGGCCAAGAATCTAGAATGGAGATCAGAGGGAGACAGTAAGCATCAGACGTGATCTAGGGACTAACTGTAGTGGCAGACATTGTAGTTAATTAGTCCACTAATCTAACTACTGTCAGTCCTCAGAAAAAGAAACCAAACAGAACACCGAGAAGTTGTTCCCACATGGTGTGAATTTACTATATGAAATGAATCCAAGAGGCACAAGGAGTGCAGTGACCAATATTCCCTTCAAGACCAAGGCATTCATGCCTCTAACTGCTTGGAGAGTTCCTCCAACTCCAGGATGCTAGCAGCTCACAGCTAAGTTCTCCTCAACAAACTGCCCTCAACCAAAGTATCAGGGATTAAGTTCTCTGAAAGCAGGCACGGCGAAGGAGTTTAAGATGCAAGATGCTTAACAGAGGGGTGCCTGGGTGGCTCAGTCGGTTAAGCGTCTGCCTTTGGCTCAGGTCATGATCCCAGGGTCCTGGGATCGAGCCCCGCATCGGGCTCCCTGCTCAGTGAGAAGCCTGCTTCTCCCTCTCCCACTCCCTGCTTATGTTCCCTCTCTCACTGTGTGTCTCTCTCTGTGTCAAATAAATAAATAAAATCTTAAAAAAAAAACAAAAAAGGATACTTAACAGAAATCGATACCTATGAAGGAAATGTAACAGATGCAGGACCGAGAAGAAGTAGTCAAACTACAGTGCAGGCCTGACAATCAGGTACAGCTCTCAGAGCAAGTATTGCCTGTCAAGGAGCCCCATGTTAGGGTAAAATAACTGGATCTTTTAACCCAACCTCGTTCAGCCATTTGGAAGCTGCCCCTAGAAAATTGTGATCTTAGGTACAGCAGCTCTCTGTAACTGAGACAGACCTGAACCAGGTGACAGCTGGAAACCACCTGCTGAAAGCACCCCCTATAAAGCTGGAAAGGGAAACTACATAGGTTCATCTCCAACTCTACCACAGAAACTGCCCCACCCAAGACTATGCCCCCTCCCTTCAGGTCAACCCACATCTACTTCCAAATAACACTTAAATATCATACTAGCTCCAGAGTTCCCAAAAGGATTGACTAAGTCTCTGAGGCAACTCCATCAGTTCAATCTCTCTGCCCTCCAAATCTTGCATCCCTTACTCCATTACAAGTGTTGTTCCTCAATAAACCTTCTGCAAGCCAATCTCCATCTCAGAGTCTGCTTCCCAGGAAATACAATCTAAAAAACCCAATTCCATAGAAAGATTCAATAAAGAAGTAGCTATGGCCTACTCTGTTCAGTAACCTCATAGGCTGTTACTTTATTTCAGCTAGTGCAAATCATTAAACTTCAGCTGTCTGTGGCACAATGATGTCAAGCCATCATTCTACTGAAACAAACAAAAAAGTGACTTACACAGCAGCGTTTAGTAAGTAGTAGAAAAAGATGAATATGTCAGAGATGCCAAAACTGAAATACTTAACTAGAAGTAGCAATAGCAGAGCTGTGTTATTTTTTTAAAAAATAAAGTATTCTATTCATAATCTGAAAATGGGTAGAATAAAAAAAGATATTGAATCACTTTCACCCATATTATATATCAGGGCTCAAAAGCAATAGAAGAATTGCAGAATTTTTATCAAATAGAGCAGATTCTTCTACGTAAATAATTAGTGGCTCCTGAACTTACTTGAGCCATGGATCCCTTTGAGTATCCAATGAAAGTTATGAACTGTCTTCTTTGAAAAATGTCCATATATGGGGTGCCTGGGTGGCTCAGTCAGTTAAGCGTTCAACTCTTGATTTTGGCTCAGGTCATGATCTCAGGGTCGTGGGATCAAGCCCCACTTCGGGCTCTGCGCTCAGTGGGGAGTCTGCTTGATATTCTCTCTCTCTCACTCTCCATCTGCCCCTCCACCCCCACACTCTCTCTAAAATAAATAATCTTTCTTTTTTAAGATTTATTTATTTGTCAAAGAGACAGGGGGTGAGTCACAAGCAGGGGGAGTGGCAGGCAGAAGGAAAACCAGGCTCCCCTCTGAGCAAGGAGCCCAATGTGGTACTCAATCCCAGGACGCAGAATCATGACTTGAGCCGAAGGCAGACACTTAACTGACTGAGCCACCGAGGTGTCCCAAATAACTAAATCTTAAAACAAAAACAAAAAAAAAAAAAGGAAAGGAAAGAAAAACTTCCGTATCCATTTGTAAAATCTGAAAATAATTTCAGGAATTCATGGATCCCTAAAAGCTATTTATAGATGCCAGGTTAAGAACCCCTGACCTTTCTCCCCCCCTCTTACTTATTATTTATTTATTTATTCATTTATTTATTTTAATGTTTTTTTATTATATTATGTTAGTCACCATACAGTACCTCCCTGGTTTCTGATGTAAAGTTCAATGATTCATTAGTTGCGTATAACACCCAGTGCACCATGCTATACATGCCCTCCTTTACTACCCATCACCAGTCTATCATAAAATGGGCAGAAGATAAGAACCCCTGACCTAATCAGGTTTATAAAAGTAAGATGACATTTCTCTAAATCATGTTAACTTAAAGGCTAAAAATGCTTAACAAAAAAAGTGCAACTGAAAAAATCATATTATCTGTTACTTATTTTAATTATATTATTATACAAGAAATACATAAATAGGTTGTCATCATAAAATGATTCGAGTAATACAGATTAAACTAAATTTCCTCTTGGTCACCACTCATTCCCCTTCCTCTTCACAGAGATTACTTATCAGTTCTGTTCAAATACTTTTAAATTTTTCAGTGCTTTTTCAAAAACTTATGTACTTATTAAAATGTAGAGAATTATTTTGGGTAAATATGCTAAGAACTAGCATTTAAAAACAACAAAGGGGGTGCCTGGGTGGTTCAATCTTTTAGGCGTCCTGTTGATTTTGACCCAAGTCATGATCTCAGAGTCGTGGGATCTAGCCCCGTGTTGGGCTCCGCACACAGCGGGGAGATTCTCTCTCTTCCTCTCCCTTTGCTCCTCCCCCACTCTCTCAAATAAATGAATACATCTTTTAAAAAAATAAAAAATAATTTTAAAAAATAAAACAATAAATGATAGATACTGGTGATTTTCCTAACATCAGCAAATGGTAGTACTGTGGAGTTAACGACTTTTCATGTAACTCTTTCCTGAATCCAGTCTATCCGTTTAATTCGATTTGACCCACAAGTTCCAAATCTGATTTGGAACAACCTATTGTATAAGTCAGTCAATAAATCAATTCAACCAACACTACTAAGCACATTCTATGTAAATCACTGTACTAAATGCTATGGAGCAATGGTTCCCAAACATTTAAAACTGGACAGTTTATTAAAATAGAGATTCCTAAATCCCATTCCAATCTTAGTCAACTAGAATTTCCACAGGTCGAAGCACAGAATCTATATTTTACCAAAGCTCCTCAAGTGACCTGAGTAAAGTATAAACCAGCCAGCGCTGGAAATCACTATTATGACAGTCACAGGGGGTGCCTGGGTGGCTCAGTCAGTTAAGCAACCCACTCTTGATTTGACTCAGGTCATGATCTCAGGGTTGTGAGACTGAGCCCCACAACGGGCTCCGCACTCAGTGTGGCGTCTGCTTGAGATTCTCCCTCTCCTTCTCCCACTACCCCTCCCCTGACTAATGTGTGTGCATGCACTCTCTCTCTCAATAAATAGATAGATAGATAGATAGATAGATAGATAGATAGATAGATAGATAGATGATAGATAGATAGAATCTTTAAAAAAAAAAAAGGAAGTCATAGAAATGAACAAGATAATGTTCACAATTCATTTCCACAAAAACCTTTCATACTTAAAAGTATGAAACTTACTAGGCATGGTGCTAGATGCTGAATTTATTGCAGGGTACAGTCCTTGCCCTGGAAGCACCTGCAGGAAGGGAAGATAATACCTGCAACAATTAAAACACAGACTGAAAATGCAAAGTGTGGTCTGTCCCCTCACTAACATGTATGCTCCATGAAAGCAGGAACTTTGTTTTATTCACTGCCACGTCTTCAATGGCTAGACCAGAGCCAAGAACACAATAGGTACTCAATTGCTGATCAATGAGTAGGACTAAAGTGGAAAGAAAGTTCAATTTTAACTAAGCAGATAAGGAAATGGCACTTTTTAGAATAGAGGTACAGAGTCTGCTTCTCCCTCTCCCTCTGTCCCTCAACCCTGCTCGTGCTCTCTCTCAAATAAATAAAATCTTTTAAAAAAAAAAAGAATAGAGGTACAGACTATTTTAAGAGGCAAGGAAGGAGAAAAGAAAGAAAACTAAGATTCAAAATACCCCTAAAATGTGTAAGAAATTCCAGGTTGACTTTGAATACATTAACACATTTAACTGTAATATAAATTTTCTGAGACAGTATTGTGTCTCCATTTTTTGGATGAAGAAACTGAAGCATAAAAAGGTTAAGCAACTTGTCATCCAAGGTTATACATCTGAAAAGCAGCATAATGTCTTCAAGGTTCATCCATGTTATAGTATGTATCAGGATTTTCTTCCTTTTTTAAGTCTAAATAATATTCCATCCTATGTCTATACCACATTTTGTTTATCCATTCATCTGTCAATGGGACACTTGGGTTACTTCCACCTTTGGCTAGTGAGACTAATGTTGCTGTTGAACAAGAGTGTACAAACATCTATTCAAGTTCCTGTATTCGATTCTCTTGGTATATACTCAGAAGTGGAATTGCTGGATTATATGGTAATTTTACATTTAATTTTTTGGAAACAGTCCACAGCATCTGCACTACTTTATACTCCTACTAGTGATGCACAAGGGTTCCATTTCTCCATATTCTCACTAACACTTGTTATTTTCTGTGTTTTGTTTTCTTTTATATGCACCATCTTAACGGGTATGAAGGGATGTCCCTTGTGGTTCTCGTCTGCATTCCACTAAAGATTAGCTATGTTAAGCATCTTCTCATGTGCTTATGGACCATTTGCTTACCTTCTTTGGAGACGTATTTATTCAACTCCTTTGCCCATTTTTTAATCAGGCTGTTTGTTTTCGTTGTTGAATTGTAGGAGTTCTTAATATATTCTGGACATTAATCCTTTACCAGACATGCTGATTTTCAGTGGCAGTAGAGTAAATATTTAGACATATCTAACAGGCAAATATACATGCTGATCTTGAATTCCAGAGGAAGAAACAACAACATAGATTTAAAAGTTATATTATTTGCACAATGACATTTATAAAGTGCTTCCACATATATTCGTTTAAAATCTCACAAAAATCCTGACACTTTTACAGATGAGAAATCTAAGGCCTATCTCCTGACTTCAAATACCAACACTATTATTTGGAAGTGCTTCACGGAGGCAAAAGGAAGCTGGCCAAGCTGATTAAGTTGTGGGCCCCTCCCCAATCCTCCACACAGCTCAAATTTTCTGCTGCAAAAACTGAAATACCATCGAAGATTTAATTTGAAAATGAGTAGAAAGAGAATTTAAACCACTACATTATATGATGCTATCTTGTGTTCATAAAACAGTAATTAAAGCTATAGAAATAAGATTGCTGAATTAGAAAGTTTGGGGCAGGGCGCCTGGGTGGCTCAGTCGGTTACGTGTCTGCTTTCGGCTCAGGTCATGATCCCAGAGTCCTGGGATTGAGCCCCGCACTGGGCTCCTTGCTCAGCGGGGGGGCCTGCTTCCCCCAACCCCCCCACTTATACTCTTCCTCTCTCAAATAAATAAATAAATAAATAAAATCTTTAAAAAAAAGTTTGGAGCAAAAAGGGACATCCTATTTTTGTGGGATAAGAGAAAAAAGAAGGAAGGCAGAAAGAAAGCCAGAATGGTGAAATAAAACTAAAATCTAAGAAGTATTTCAAGAGGAAGATGCAATAGACTACAGAAAATTCTATACAGAGGTCGTGAAGGATGAAGACTGGAAAAGGCTACTGTGTTTGGCACTCATGAGGTCACTGGTGACCTTTAAGAGATCAATTTTAATATAGTGAATGAAAGCACAAGTCAGACTGAAAAGACTTAAGAGGTGGGAAGAATGTTGAAGAAGGAAAGGTAACAAATAAAGAATACTTTCAGTAATTATATTAATAACAACAAATATTTACATAGACCTAATAATTGCTAGGCCCTGCTCTAAATATTTTACCTAGTAATTAATTTATCCTGAAGGGCACCTGGGTAACTCAGTCGGTTAAGTGTCCGACTCTTGATTTTGGCTCAGATCATGATTTCAGGGTTGTGCGATAAATCCCCACCTCAGGCTCAGCCCTGGGCATGGAGCCTGCTTAAGATTCTCTCTCTCCAGGGGCGCCTGGGTGGCTCAGTCGTTAGGCGTCTGCCTTCAGCTCAGGGCATGATCCCGGAGTTCTGGGATCGAGCCCCACATCGGGCTCCTCCACTGGGAGCCTGCTTCTTCCTCTCCCACTCCCCCTGCTTGCGTTACCTCTCTCGCTGGCTGTCTCTATCTCTGCCAAATAAATAAATAAAATCTTTAAAAACAAAAAGGATTCTCTCTCTCCCTCCCTCTCCCTTGCTCAAGGGTACGCTCATGGCACTCTCTCTCTTTAAAAAAAAAAAAGATAATTTATCCTTGAAACAATGGTTGGTATCGTCATTCTGCCCATCCACAGCTAATGAAACAGACATAGCAAGGAGCCAGAATTCTGAGACTACCTGCTGCATAGTCCCTGCATATATGTGATAATATATAATATTATCACATTGTATAATATATATCCTACATCATATTAGATAATATATCAAATGATATATATGGTAGATATTTGCAAATACATATGGTAGTAAAGAATATAATAACATAATATTGAGTGAGAGAAAAAAATTTGCAAGATTATTTTTTTGCAATAGGGAACCATAACGTGAGAAAGAATTTTATATTGCTAACATCAACATGTGTACATGATGCTTGCCAGTCATGTCAGTTTATCAGGTGTTGACCGTCTGGCTTTTCCTGAATGTATTAATGCTGCGGGCTTCCATTCAATAAAACCATGAATGAATAGAGAAAAAAAACATAATTATCTCCAAGGCTTTCAAAGACATAATACATTTCCCTGTTGCTTACAGACCACCGATGACAAATAGATAGACCAAAATCCATTTTGCTGAATGGTTCTATCATATATCTATACCTAAAGGAAGCAATATTTTTTTAAAAAACAAAGGAAAAAGGGGGATTATGTGAAGAGAACAAAGCCATTCTAAAGACAGAAATCTGTAAAATTTATTCTGAGAAAAAAGGATTAACAGCTGGTAGTATTTCTGTCATCTTCCTGCCTGCCAATGTTATTGTTCTGAATCATTATGGACTAGAGTATCACAGGGCATAGAAATGTCAATGCAGAAGAAATTTCGTGAAGGGTTAATCTAACTTATAAGCAATAAATGGTGCTTTCAAACTTTATTGTAATCTTAGACATAATTTCAATGTTTCTTATAATTGGAATTGTATCAAAATAGAGCAATACATCCAGCTGTCCCCATTTCTTCAGTTAATCACTTCCTACTCTTTGCCTCCATAGTAACTACCTCTATTATTATGAAACATTGTGTTAAATGTCATATTACATGTGTATCCTACACTATGTACTCCTTAAATATAGAAATTATGTTCTATATGGCACAGAACATTACAAAATGTTAAATATAAGTTTCACAAATGAATAAGTGAACAAACATGAAGAAAATCATATGTTGGCATTACATTTAGACAAGTGTCTTTTGATGGTGATAATGACAAAGAATTTATATACTTTTACATAAGACCTTTCCAAAACACAGGCACACATTCTTTAAGTGGTACGAGAATAGTTTTCCTTAAAATCCATTAATAAACCTAAAGATTGGTAAAACAGAATGGATTGAAGTAGAAACGAAAAATGATGTGGTCCGTAGCATTTGTGTAATAAATATTACACAATGTTTTGATTGCCTACAATAAGTTTAAAAACACTGATAACACCAATATCATTTTTCATAGCAGTGTTTTTCAACCTTGGCTGTACATAAAACTATCTAGGAACTTTTTAAAAATTCTGAAGTTGAGTCCTCATTTTCAAGTAATTTGGAGTGAGTTCTGGATGGACACTGTCTGCCCAGGTGATTTTAATGTGAAACCGAGGTTGAAACCCACTATTCTTTCCTTTAAAATCAAATTTTTGACATATAATTTACATTCGATAAAATTTACCAATTTTAAGTATATGAAATTCAGTAAGTTCTGACAAGTAAGTACAGTCATGTAACCACTACCATGACCATTATATAGAACATTTCCATCACCCAAAAAGGTTTTCTCATACCCTATTTCCGCATACCCTAGCAACTACTGACTTCCTTTCTGTCACTATAGCTCTGGGCTTTATAAAATTTCATATACATGAAACTATGCTGTATATACTCTTTTTGGTCTAGCTTCTTTTATTTAGCAAAATGGTTTTTATTTTTTTATTTTTTAAAGATTTTATTTATTTATTTATTTATTTATTTGAGAAAGAGAGAGAGAGAACTGAGCTGAGAGGAGAGGGAGAAGCAGGCGCCTTGAGAGCAGGAAGCCCGACGTGGGGCTAAATCCCAGGACTCCAGGATCATGAACTAAGCTGAATGAAGACAGATGCTTAACTGACAGCCACAGAGGCGCCCCTAGCAGAATGCTTTTTAGATTCATCCATGCTTCCAGGCTATCAATAGTCTGTTCTTTTTTATTGCTGAATAGTATTCCACTGTATGGATATACGATTTATCTATTACCCATTTGATAGGCACTTGGGATGTTTCTAGTTTAGGGCTATTCTGGATAAAACTGCTCTGAATATAAGTACAAGTCTTTTTATGAACAGATGTTTTCATTTCTCTAAGTAAATATCTAGGAATAGGGTTGCTGAATCTTATGATTAAGTGTATGACTAACTTTATAAGAAACTGTTTTTCAAAGTGAGTGTATCATTTTGCATCCCTTATTTTGCAACAGTTCTTAGTTGTTCCACATCCTTGCTAGCACTGATACTGGCAGCCTTTTATTTTTAGCCATACTACTGTGTGTGTGTGTGTGTGTGTGTAGTAGTAGTAGTAGTAGTAGTAGTATCTCCTTAGGTTATAATTTGCATTTCCCTAAAGACTAAATGATAATAAGTATACAAACAACTGTTCTTAATAGCAAGAAAAGCACTAGGGTTAACGGTATTTCAACTTTTGATTCAATAGTCTACTTTTAAAGAAGGTAACAATGTTATATTGCCTTGCATACCACATTCATCACTCCATTATAACGGGAAACAAACAAATGACCAAAAAAGATACACATAAAACTTCAAAAATTGGTTTCAGAGAAACTCTTAGAGTCAAGTACCCACTCAGTTTATAACCCCCTACCTACATAAAATGGCAACAACTGTAATCCTTACGCTTAGGCTTTAGTGTCCAACTTGGATTTATGCTCTAAGGTAGGAAAATACAAAATATTTTGGAATGAGGTCCACTAAAAACAGGTGAACAGTTATTTATTGAGCCTTACACAAAACAAGTGACTAAATATTCAATGAATGAGGGGCGCCTGGGCAGCTCAGTCAATTAAGTGTGGGACTCTTATTTGGCTCAGGTCATGATCTTGGGGTTGTAGGATCAAGCCCCACATCAGGATCCACCCTCAATGCAGAGTCTGCTTGGGATTCTCTCTCTCCCTCTCCCTCTGTCCCTCCCCCCATTCTTACACATGCACTCTCTCTAAAATAAATAAAATCTTTTAAAAAAAATCCAATGAATGAATCAAAAACTAGTTAATATGTTTCAAGGGTGTTTTTTTAATCTACGTAATATTTTAAAAATCAGAAACATCCAGAAATCACAAATTGCCAGTATACCTCCTTGGCTCCCATTACATATCAATCAATGAAGGGATATGTCCATACTACATAAATATAAAAGACCTATATAACAACTTACTAATTTATTCAATAAACATTTACTGAACACCAATTTATAGCATATCACATTATACATTCTAAGGGGGAAACAATTTTTTTCAATACTGAAAACCTAAAATTAATCAGTTGGCTACAAGTGACATGAAAAAGTATCAGAGTAATTTAGCATATGATAATATAATGTTAAAGCTAGTATTAAAATGAGTGTGATTTCACTGGCATACTAGTTCAATGATATGCTAAAAGTGGCCAAGAAGCATGCTGCCTGTAGCAGGAAAGAAGCCTATAAATAAACTACAAGGTAGAAAATTCACATAAAAGTGATCTGGAATGGAAACAGACGCCTGGGTGGCTCAGTTAGTTAAGTGTCTGCCTTCGGCTCAGGTCATGATCCCAGGGTTCCGGGATCGAGTCCCGCATTGGGCTCCTTGCTCAGTGGGGAACCTGCTTCTCCCTCTGCCTGCCGCTACCCCTGCTTGTGCTCTCTCTCTCTCTGGCAAATGAATAAATAAAATCCTAAAAAAAAAAGTGATCTGGAATGGATTGTAGTCTATTTCCAATATCAAACACTAATTCTAAACCATATAACTTGGGGTCTGGAAACAGGTTAAGACAGGTTCATATGCTTTCAGGGTTACCTATTTCCAAAGGCAAGTTATTAAGGATATTTATAAAAAAATCCCACAGTAATCTGTTCATCCATGCATGTATATCCTGAGTGCTGTACTGCACAGTCATCATTTTTTATAAAAAAATGACAGGTTTAACCTTTAAATAACCACCTACTCACCAAAAAAGTTCCACATGTACTAAAAATACTAAATAATATCAATCATGCAAATTGAATCAATTAAACTGAAATAATGCTTACCTAATAAAATGAATGTGGTGATTTCTAATTTAAGACATAGCCAATGCAGAAAAGTTTAAGATTCACATGAAACTCTGCTACACAACAAGAAATAAGTATGAGAAGCTGTTATGAGTTGAATTATGTCCTTCTAAAAATGGTATGTTGTAGTGCCTAACCCTCAGTACCTCAGAATGTGACCTTAGTTGGAAATAGGGTCACTGCACATGTAATTAGTTAAAATGAGGTCATACTGGAGTAGGGTGGGCCCCTAATCCAATATGACTGTTATCCTTATAAAACAGCCATGTGAAGACAGAGACACATAGGAAGAATGCCATGTGACAACAAACACAGAGATTAGAGTTCTGTGCCAAGGAATGCCAACAAACCCCCAGAAGCTAGAAAAAGCAAGGAAGGATTCCCCTATAGGTTTCAGAGGGAGTGTGGCCCTGCCATATCTTGATTTCAGACTTCTGGCCTCCAGAATTGTAAGCCAACAAATGTGTGTTGTTTTAAGCCACCCAGTTTGTGGCAATTTGTCACAGCAGCCATAGGAAACTAATACAGCATTTTTAGTATCTCTCTTATACATACATTAATTTACGGACATATTAATGCCTTGATTTTTTTTAAATTATTTTCTAAGGTATACTATAGTAAACTTGACTTTTTAGGTATAGTTCTATATATTTTAACATATTTACATATATTCATATAACCATCACCGTAACAGAACACTGACAGTTAGTGTTTTAATTTTTAGTAGTCATTGTTGAAACAAGAGAAATGAAATTGTTTCACATAGGCATAAATAAATTTCTAGCCCTTTCACTTCAAAATTTAGAGTTTGTATTCACTTTGAATAATATATTTTTTAATTCCTAAAATAAAGATAACCTCTAAAATAAAATCCACTATCTTTAGTTTATTCATTATCTTTCAAATCTAAAGGTCTAATCACTGAATTCTACTCCTGAAATCGATATTGCCACTGTATGTTAATTAACTAGAATTTAAATAAAATTTTTTAAAAAAATCTAAAGCTCTATCTTTGAGAAAATCACCTCAATAAGAATTCATCTAAAGCTTTCATTTGAAGAAAATGATAAGTCACCATTCTTCACACAAAACAGATGGTCAATATAGAAGATACACACGTAACATTCATACTACTTAATGCTATAAGTTTATTATTATGCACAAGTATGAAGTTTCCAAATATCCTCTAATATCACATGAATACTAAAAATTCAGGTTTCACTCTTTCTTTTTAAGTTTTATAACACTGATAAGTCCGTTCTTAACCTTCATTATTTAACAAACATTTATTAAATATTAAGATGTTTGTGTGATGTGTTGGGGGGCAGGTAGAAGGAGAGAACTCATTGCTAAAAAAAAAAAAGTAATGTGATTTTAAAACTTGCTAAATTTCTGGGGCACCTGGGTGGCCCAGCGGTTAAGCGTCTGCCTTCATGCTCAGGGCGTGATCCCAGAATTCTGGCATCGAGCCCCACATCAGGCTCCTCTGCTGTGAGCCTGCTTCTTCCTCTCCCACTCCCCCTGCTTGTGTTCCCTCTCTCGCTGGCTGTCTCTATCTCTATCGAATAAATAATTAAAATCTTTAAAAAAAATTTTTTTTTAAATTAAACTTGCTAAATTTCTACTTTAAAAAAATTTACCATGTTTCCCTTAAAGGTATGCAGCTATCTTCTGTGCTGGAACAGCTTAAATGTAAATTCATTTTTCCCCACATGAATTTTATTATGATTTTATAACTCTTCTGACTTACACACAATGCTATAAACCTTTTTAGATGAGGATATCTTTTGTTTCCCCCAAAACACAGATCAAAACAAATTATATATAAAAATCAACAACTGTAATACTTGTCACAATGCAGTTCACAAAAGTTGTACTAGAGAAAAACTTCATAGAAGTTTATTGATAATCTACAAGTACTCATAATTATTAACTTATTACTTGATATCAAAGCTATGAATAACTTCCTGAAATGGATCTTTTAATCATTATTGTCTTTGTAATTATACTTCTTCCATGTAAGGTAGTACACAGCATTGTGGCTCTAGTCTTGAAAACATCCAAGGACAAATTATACTTACTAGAAAATGTGCGGACTAAAAATATGGGGTTTTGTTGAAGTCAACTGTCATAATCTATGAAAGTTTCTGGATACATATGTAAATTATAATATATGAATATATATGATATATAATATATATAAAATATATATAACAATATATAAGAATTTATATAATTAAGATATACCAGCATAGTAGGTCCCTGAATGCTCTTACCTGATTTTTAAAAATCTAAATATCCAAATAAATATTTCTACATTTAAGAGAGAAAAACTGTTATTGTTTAAAAAAACACAATTGAATTTATTTTTAACAGCATTTCTGAGATATAATAGGCATAAGAAAATGTACTGAACCAAAGGAATTGAACAGCAAAAGGAATTAGTATAAGGTGACTATCCAACAACTACAATCTCGGTTCAGTGACAGAGCATTGTCAGACCATCCAAAGACCCCTGGGTACTTCCTCTTAGTCATGTTAATGCTTCTTTCCCCTGAATCAATCCAGATTTCCCTGAGAAGTCACAAACCTACTTAAGTTTTATCAAGCACGGATAAATTAATTTAAAATATGATGAATTGCAAAAAAAAGGGTCAACATCTTAAAACTATTAGTAAATTATAATCATCCCATTCTTATACCATCTGCAGACTCCTGGAAAGGATTTTTTTCCAAAGTTTATACTACGGTTAATTTCTATGGACTTCTTAATCAGGTTAAAAATGCAAATATCTGAGAAACAAACTGAGGGCTTCAGAGGGGAGGGGGGTGGGGGAATGGGATAGACTGGTGATGGGTAGTAAAGAGGGCATGTATCGCATGGTGCACTGGGTGTTATACGCAACTAAACTTTACACCAGAAACCAGGGATGTACTGTATGGTGACTAACATAATATAATAAAAAAACATTAAAATTAAAAAAAAGAAAGAAAATCACCAATCTAAAAAAAAATGCAAATATCTAAAACATCTGAACCCTATCACCTTCATAATACTAAGAGATCAGACTCTAAGTCTTTTTCACACAGCTTTAAATTTACAGATGTCCATGAAAAGACTAATTTACAATTTTCCCTTTTTAAAAGGAACAATACTTCTGATTCAGTACTGTTATGTAGAAGAAATGTATCCTTTGAACATAATAGCCTATAGTTCTCCCATTTGTTTACATCAAGCTGGGAAAGTTTCAGTTCTGATTCAAAATCTGATGTTTTCTACAGAGTACTTGCTTTTCAACAAGTCCATGACTTCCCATTACCAGATTCCAGTAATCAGAAGTTACTGAACGTAATATACCTACTCTTTGCACAAATCTTTTTGTTATTGCCTATTTTCCTTCAAAATTTTTGCTTTGTGTTGTGCTGTTTTCTTCATTTTTAAAAATTTACTTATTTTTATTTTGAGGTCTTTTTGTTTTCTCCATTTAAATCTCCTTATGAATACCTTCCTTAAAAGAATATTATTATAAAAATACCCTAACCTCCTTTCCTTTATAAACCATCAGCCTTCAGTAACTTCCCAGTTCTGAAGTTATAACTATGGCTTACCAACATCAAGGAAATATGTAGCATTTTTAAAATTAGCACCACGGAGTAATTAAATTGAGTTTGAAGTTACAAACTGAAAAATATGATTACTATCTTCCTATATACAAATCACTTCCTCACTCATCTCTTCTATAAATAGTTTTATAAAATACTTTCTATAAAACCTTTTATAAAACCTATCATCTAAATTAAGTCACATACTCACATTTTAAGTTTAAAAGATGAGAAATGAGTCTTAATTTCATATAATAAAAGGTGATTCATGCCAGGATACAGAACTCAAAATGCTACAGAATAGAATATCCTTCTCTTCCACGCTCATTAGCATAAATTAAGGTTAAGAAAAATAAAGATTACACAGCTCATGGATCTCAAGTAGCATTACCTAAAAGTAAGTAATTCAGTCTCCTACCTTTATCTATGAAATCCACAGTAAGAATCAGAAAACGTGCTTATGTGTCTTTTCTCCAGACCCCCAAACTATCATATAAGAGCTCATTACCCCAATAAGCATGCCGACTATCATATCACAAAAGAAAAATATCTGATTTAAACATGACCTGCATCACCCACAAAATCTGATTTCATTTGGAATTTGGCATTATAATCACTTACAAAATATACACCTCTTTAAAACTCTTCCTGTCCTTCATTTGCCCCCTCAAGTTTGAAAATTCTTTCAAATCCGTCCCTTACTATAAAACGACCACTTAAATTGACACCTTTCAATTTAAAATATTTTAAACAAGAATCTTAAAAGTTAACTGATCTAAACTCCTACAAATAAAGTTTACAGACTAATAGAGAAATGCCTACATTCACCTTCATGTTTTCAATATTTCAGTACTCAAGCTGTACACTTTAATTATCTGATTATTCAACTCATTCTTTCAAAAATATAAATGCACAAAGGGCTAGCTAGCCTTTTCCAAATAAAACTTTCTCAATCCACTGTCACTGTATTCTGAAACAGGATAAATTTAGATAAATTTACATTTCACATTTGCAAAAGAAATTGTGGTACACTGTTGTTTTAAAAAGAAACAGAAGATTCAATGATTCTCAATAACCAGAAGTAGATTACTTTATATGAAACACCACAATGCACCACTCTTCAAAAGAAAAAAAATTCAATTATATTAGTTTTACTTGGGGAAAGAGAGCTAGATGTTTGGCATGCCTGTGTATGTGTTCAGTGCTTGTTTAATTCTAAAAACAACCTTTCTCCAACTCCTTTCAAAAATTAATCTTTTTTCAGTAAATATGAGCATATACTGTACAATAAAATGCATAATGTGCATGTCCAGAATGCCACAATAACCCAAACGGAAAAAAAAAAAATCAGTGTTCTAATTTTCCACACAGCAATTCAATGTTAAACAATGTCATTTTCCCCCCTTTCTCCCTAACCATTCCACATATCAGGTCTACTACTGTATTTGTGTATTTAGTAAGATTAACAAATTGACTAGAAGATCCGGAGGAGTAAAAGAAAAAGAAATCATTTTTCACTTTCCCACCAACCAAAAGATAAAACAAAAGCAAATTCGAAGACTTGTTAAATGAGAAGCATTTGAAAAACCCAACGTGACCAGCTTTTGATTTACCCTAGTCTGACAAGGAAGACAGACCCCACCCCCACTCCAGATTGTGTGGCTTTTTTTTCCTTGGGTGGGGGTGTGGAGAAGAGAGCTGTCACATTTCCATCTTCGGTTATTGTTAAGTCTGCAGCCTAGATTCCCAAGTACCACTGGTCCAGGGGAAACAAATATTAAAGCGGATAATTTTAATTGTTTGAAATGCACAGTATTTTGTTGATTTTTTCCATTTTAAAGTTAATTATACCCACCTTCAATCTGCTAAGACTAGATTGCCTTTGACAGCCTGTCCCTCAAACATTCCCTGTAAGACTGCTTGCTTCAAATTCACTAAGATTTCTCTTCTCTCCAAACTTAAATTAGAAAAACGCATTTCCGAAATTATTTCATCCAAAAAGGCATTCCTCCCCATCCTTTTGCCTTTGATGTGGGGTGTACAATTAAGAGTAAAAAGATCTATTTGCTCTTCGAACAAAAAGAAATGGGGTAGAGGGCGAGAGGGGGGAAAGAGCAGCAGTGGACCTCAATGAAATGTTGAGAAAAGTTTTTTATGTGACTAGAGTGTCCTTCGGCAGGGGAACAAGAGTTGGGCAGAAAGCCGGAATCTCGGCCACGGGCTCCCGCAGAGAGAAGGCACCTGCGGAAAAGAAGGCCAGGCAGAGAGAGGAGCCGGGCTAGCACCTACCGACTTGCAGCACGTTCTCCACCGAGCCGCTGTCCAGCAGACGGATGCCCCGGCGGAATGGCAGCCCCTCGCCGCCGCCGCCCGAAAAAAAAAAAAAAAAAAAAAAAAAAAAAAAAAAAAAAAAAAAAAAAAAAAAAAAAAAAAA
>NC_048219.1:21479024-21488029 GCF_002007445.2 Ailuropoda melanoleuca
CAGGCGCTTAGCCGGAGAGACCGGCGACGGCGAGAGCAGCTCCTCTCGCTCACCTCCTTCCGCCATTGCTGGGAACTGACTGACTGAGGCGGCGGCGGTGGCGGCAGCGGCGGCGGCACCGACTGCGGCGGAGACCCCGGCCACGGCCACGCACCCCGCGCAAGCGCCCAACTGCGGCGCTGGGGGGCGGGGCGAGCAAACCCGCGAGCCGGCCGGCCCGAGTGGGGAGCCTGGGCCGGCCCGGTGCGCGCGCCGCAGGGGCCGGCGAGGGCGGCCTGAGGACGAGCGTAAGGCGGCGCGCGCTGTCCAGGCCGTCACGGGCTCGAGAAGGGGCGGGAGCGAGCGCCGGTCGGGGGCGCGCGCCGGGCGCAGGCAGTCCAGAACGCGCGCCGAGCGCTTGCGCGGGACCGACGGCCACCTAGGGGCGAGGAGCGCCGGGCACCGTGGCCGGCTAGCGCGCCTCTGACCCACCTGCCGCCTGGCCAAAGGGGGTGGACTGTGTGGCCAAGTGAAATGGCCAGGCCGCGAGCCCTCGGAGGAGCGGTCTCCGTGAAGTTCTACGCTTGCGGGGCACAGGCAGAGAGAAAGTTCAAAATCAGGCTGCTTGTGTGGAATTAATGAGACAGGAGACGGTCACGGCCGAGCAGAGGAGGCGGCAGAAAGATGCTGGGAAGACACTAGGAAAAAATCGGTAAGTTCGAGTGATGGAAACTTACCTCACGCCACAATAATGCAGAATAAAGTCTGCGGTCCCCTCCAGGGCCGGGCAAAGTTGCACCAGCCGGTGACTGCACAGTGGGGCGCCAAGATCTCACGTTGCATCCTAGGAAACAAAACAATTTTTTTGTGTGGCTTTGGTAGTATTCTCTGATCCCCTGCCTCCAGTCTAAATTAGGTCTTTCATGTTTTCCTCACTTGGTTCAGTTTTTTTACACCTTTGTATTACTTATAACAAATTATACACATATTTTTATATATTTGTGTAATGTCTGCCCAACTGAGTGTAAACTCCATGAGAGCCGGGATCATTTCTATTTTCTTCCCTATAATTTATCCTTAAGTGAGTGCCGAAGAATGGCAACTTCACCGCTAACTCCTCCGTAAACAACGCTGAGTTGTAAGCGGCAGTCTGTTGCTCAGTCAGGAAAAACTCATTTCAGATTTGCTGACAGACCAATCTCCACAACTTTAAAATGTTCCAAGAACTACATCATGAGTTCCTTTAATTGCAGTCTCCCTTTAAAATGAGCGACTTCTAGGGTATAAAGTAAGAATAAGAAGAGAGTGAAACTACCAAAGTAGTTTGGTTTTGCTATAACCTCAGAATTAAAGAGCACAGGCTATAGAGGCAGAATTGGTTGTCAATCACACTTCCTACTTGTGTGATGCTAGTCATTGACTCACTTAAATGATTTGTAAAAAGGAGCTAGTAATAATGCCCATGTAACAGTTGTAAGAATTACAAATATTTCAAGTTGAGTGTTTATTTATGTAGTACTCAATATCTGTTTATATCTGAAGATGGATTTATATCTATAGATATCTGATCTGGTTGTTGTGACAGAGCATAATCTCTACTCCTTAAATCTGGTACCACAAGTATAGACTTCCAAGGCACTTACTCTTTTCCTTCCTAGAACTTATAGGGTTTTTTTATGATGGTGTGTGTGTGTGTGTGAATTTCTTTAATGCCTTTCTCCCTGACTAGACTACACGTATGAGACATGTAACAGCAGAGACCATTTCTATCTCTCTCACTTGCCGTAATGCTTTACAAAAGGTACTTGCTTTTTGAATCAATGAATATGTTACTCTGATTTAATCAACTGCTGGTAAATATGGTTAATAGAAGTTGGGACATAGGGGCACCTGGGTGGCACAGCGGTTAAGCATCTGCCTTCGGCTCAGGGCGTGATCCCGGCGTTGTGGAATTGAGTCCCACATCAGGCTCCTCCGATATGAGCCTGCTTCTTCCTCTCCCACTCCTCCTGCTTGTGTTCCCTCTCTCGCTGGCTGTCTCTATCTCTGTCGAATAAATAAAAATAAAAAATAAAAATAAAAAAAAATTAANCCCACTCCTCCTGCTTGTGTTCCCTCTCTTGCTGGCTGTCTCTATCTCTGTCGAATAAATAAAAATAAAAAATAAAAATAAAAAAAAATTTAAAAAAAAAGAAGTTGGGACATAGGAAGAAAAGTTACTTAAACATATTTATTAAAATTTAAGTTTGATGCACGCCTGGGTGGTGCAGTTGGTTAAGTGTCTAACTCTTGGTTTCGGCTCAGGTCGTGATCTCAGGGTGGTGAGATCAAGCCCTGCAGAGCCCTGCCCCACATGGGGCTCTGCTGAGCACCCAGTCTACTAAAGTTTCTGTCTCCCACTCCCTCTGCCGTTCCCCACCTCGCGCTCTCTCTCAATTAAATAAATAAATCTTTTTTTAAAAAAAGAGTTAAGTTTGATTCTTATAAGTTTGATTTAACTAGGTGCTTTTTCCTTATCTTGAGGACATTAAAAAATATAGAAAAGTACACCAAAAAATATAGAAAGTACAACAAATAACATAACCTGCATCCATATTCTCACCATTCAGAATTAATAATTATTACCTAATATATCAAAAGTCCACTTTAACCCCCCTCATATAGCATTCCCAGGAGCAAGTACCACCTTAGTTTGCAGCTTATTTTTAAATTATGTGTAAATGTAACATTGTTTTATGTGTATCTTAAACAATTAAATGGTATCACACTGCCTACCATCATACTGGTACCCTACTTTTTTCTGTGCATATTAATACACAGACATCTCACTCATTCCTTTTAAATGCTATAAAATATGCCATCTTGAGAGTATATCTCATTTTATTTCAAAACCTACCTCCACCACTTGTTAGCTATACATAGCTTAAAGAAGTGACTTAAACCCTCTATGCTGCAGCTTTCGAATTTATAAAATGGGAATAATAAGGGTTCTTAGCTAATAGCTTGTTTTGTGATTAATATATGTGATTGAGTGGAATAGTACTTACCACATGGTAGGAACCCAACAACTGTTAGCTATTATTTATGTATGTATTTCGCTAATGATGGATATTTATGGGTTTCCTTTTTTATTATTAGTTATTATTTCAAACAGTACTTCAATGAACATTCAGTGCTACAATGAACATCTTTGTCTGGATCTCCTTGTGCATATATTCTAGAATGTCTTCTTGGGATATAGCCAGAATGGAATTACTAATCATAGGACAGAAACACTTTCAGTTTTGCTAAATGTTGCCAATTTGTGTTCCAATGTAGCTATACCATGTATTAGTTATTAACGTGGAGTAACAAATAACTTGGAAACTTAGAGGTTTCAAATAACACTAGTAATTATTATCTCTCACAGTTTCTACAAGTAGGGAATTTGGGAACAGCTCGACTATGTGGTTCTAGCTCAAAATATCCCATGAATTTGACATTAGATGTTGGCTAAGGCTGCAGTCTTCTGAAGGCCTGACTGGGACTGGAGAATCCTTTTCCAAAGTGGCTCATTCATACAGCTGGTAAATTGGTGCTGGCCCTTGGCAGGAAGCCTCAGTTTCTCTCCATCTGAGCCTCTGCAACGAGCTTTGAATATCCTTATGACATTGCTGGTTTTCTCCAAAGAAATTAAGAGAGAAAGCTGGAAGCTGCAATGCTTTTTATGACCTAATCTCGGAAGTCACACACCATCACTTCTACCATATTCTCTTCTCTCAGAACAGTTCTGACTCAGTGTGGGAGAAGACTCTACAAAAGCGTGAACACCAAGGAAGAGGCAAGGATCACTGAAAGGCATGTTGGGTATTGGCTACCACAACCAACTCTCACCAGCACTGAGTAAGAATACTATTTCCCTATATTCTCACCAATATGCAATATTGTCAGACTTGATAATTTTTAACAACTTGATTAACAAGAAGTGTTTTTGCTTTATTTTTATGTGGTTACTGGTGAGGTTGAGCATCATTTTACATATTTTGGGCCATAATTCATCCCCTTCTGTGTATTGCCTAATTACATCATTTTTTTTCTATTGGATCGTTTAATATTTTTTTGATTTGTAGTACTTTATATGTTCTGGATAGAAATTCTTTGTTATGTGCATTGCAAATATCTTCTTCCAGTATGTGTTTTGTCTTTAAATTTCTTATTTTTTTTATTGTATTTTGCTATACTGAAATTTTAAATTTTGATGACATCAAATTATCTAACTTTTCTTTTAGGTTTTGCACATATTATATATTATTTAAGAAAGCCTTACCTAGTGTGTATTTCCTTCTAGTAGTTTTGAAATTTTTTTACTTTTTGGTCTTTTTTTCCATGTGAAATTCTTTTTCTTTCTATGGATGTAATTTTAATTTTTTTCCTATGGGGAGAGTTGGTAATCACTCTAAAACCATTTGTCAAATTGTTCAGCCTTTCCTGAATTGATTTGTGATTTACCAAATTGTCTTATATCCATAGATTTGTTTCTGGGCCTTTTTTTTTGTTTCACCTACCTTTTTATCTCTTCCTATTACAACAATATATTTTCAATTAATAATTTAATTTGGTAATATGTAACTGTGTAAATTTGGAAATGTTTAGATAACTGGTAGGATGACTCTCCCTTCTTTGTCCTTGTTTTTCAAATTTGTTTTAGCTATCCATGCACCTTCTTATGCTTTCATGTTGAACCTTATAATGAATTTTACTATGTTCCAAAAAAGTCCCACAGGGATTTTTTTCTTGGAATTACATTGAATTTCTAGATTAACTTGGAGATAGCTAATATCTTTATAATTCAGTCTTCATAAATGTAGTAATCTCTTCATTTATATGGATCTTCCTTACCAATCTTTTTTAAAAAACTAAATATTTTATTATTACTCATATTTATTTTGTGGTCTTAGTGATTGCTTGATCTTTTCCAAGATACCATTAAACAAGAAATAATTTCACTTCTGGTAGCTTAACATCCAGTTAGTAAGATAAGATAAAACACAGGTAAAGTTAAATTTAACAGTAAAAGACCAAAAGATTACAAAAAAGCAATAAGCTTCAGAGAATTGTCAGGTGACTTGAAGAAGCAGTGATTATTTTGGGAATCAGAACAAGGATCACTTTGAGTAGAAATTGTGAGAGGAAACTCTACTGTAGTCTTCTTTCATCTAGATCTTGGAAAATAAGTAGGATTCAAACATGCCCAAAGGCTTAGGGAAAGAATTTAAATTGGGTTGAACTACTTCAACAGAAACTCAAAAGCTTTGAAAAGTACAAAACATTCTAATGGAACAGTTGTGTTTTTTTTTAAATCTGTTTGGCTATAAAATTGGAAAATAAAGATTAAAAGGGTCTTTGAAAGCCAAATTATGGGTAATCTTAAATGCCAGGTAAGGAGTTTGAAGTTGAGTATACAGAATGAGCAATGGGAAACCAAGGTTGTTAGACATCTATATAGCATTATAAAATTATAAAACTGAATATAACCTATTTTCTATTTTTTCACATCTTTCCTCCCATTAGTCTGTGCTTTGTACTTAGTACGTAATAGAGTCTCAGGAAACATTTCATGAATGAGTGATTGACCTGGCTATAATGTAGAGAATCTATTTGAAGGGGAAAAATGGAAGACATCGAAAATTCTTAGGAACCTATTCCAATAATCTGGTCATGAGGTAGTTGTTAGTGGCCTCAATTCAGATGACAGTAGCAAAAGAAAAATATCCCTGAATAAAGTGCTTCTATAAATAAATAAATAAATAAATAAATAAATAAAGTGCTTCTGCCCTATTGTTCCTGAAAACTGATAAATGAATATTTATTAATATCAACAGTGTACCTTAGAGTAGCAGGGTGATTTTTTTTATAGATTATGAAGCTACATTTTGTGTTTTCTGGTATTTTTGCCATTTTGAAAGAAATAAAATAAATAAACCATTATTTGTCAGGCATTTGAAGTTAAATATAGCAAAGCATACCAAGTTAGTTAAGACAGTCTGGCTCTGACCTGGGACTGGGAATTGATAGAGCAAGCTCCCAAAAGATAACGAAGCAAGGACATCTAATAATAATGATATTTAAAATTGATACAGCGCTTTACAGTTTTCAGCTGGGAAATAAAGCAGTGTTGAAGAAAATTCACTGAGTTGTGTTGACCAAAAATACTAATTTAATACTTATTTCAGATCAAAATTAAAGCCCAAAATCCTGCTTAGTAAACTCTATTATTCATCCCTAACTGATCAGCACCTTTATCCACATTTTACCTATAAGAAAGGCTCAAAAAGTTGTATCTTAATCAAGTTCAGCAGCAAGTGAGTGACAGAACTCAAATCCATGTTGTTGAGTTCTGAGCCCAGTGAAATTTCATTTCTACACCATACTTGTCTTGCCCAAGAGCCAAAGGATTCTGTAAGGATAGCATCAAAGTGAACATATATTCTCTTTCCTGGACAGGGACTCAGATTTGGCCAGAAAGGACCTCTCAGACTGATTCACTTGAAAGGGAATAAGCAATTAGATTTCTCAGTGAAGCATAAGGACCATTCCATTGGCTATAGTCAAATAGTGAAACTTAAGGAAAGAAAAAGGAAAAAGAGGGCAAGAACAAGATGAAGGAGATGGAGAAGGGAAGAAGGAAAAAGAAAAGCAGCAGTGACTTAGACTATAATACACTGGAAATATCAGCAGATGGAATAATTATGAAACATAAAGTAAGGCCTTGTTGATAGGTGGCTTGTGTGGAGTAAATACGAAGTCAGTAGTGTTACTGAGAGCTATGTGAGGCCCATGTTGACACCTGCCAGTTCTTTTCAAGATTAGTTTATTTTTTTTTTTTAAGATTTTATTTATTTATTCGATAGAGATAGAGACAGCCAGTGAGAGAGGGAACACNTGTTGACACCTGCCAGTTCTTTTCAAGATTAGTTTAAACACTGGTTCAGATTAAAACAATATTGTCTTGTTGGTGTTAATGTTATTGTTCTATTCCCTTAAATACAAAAGTCAATGTAGAGCTTATAGTCCAGTTTGGGAAACAGACATTAAACAAATACATAAATATATAAATACAGGTGGTAATAATATGGTGTATAAGATATCTGTGAATATGTAAAATGTGTTTGGGAACAGCAAGTACTCTGTGTTGTTTGGAACACCAAGACTGTCGTGAGAAGTAGCAGAAAAAAGACTGCAAAGGAGGGGCGCCTGGGTAGCTCAGTCGTTAAGCTTCTGCCTTCAGCTCAGGGCGTGATCCCGGCATTTCGGGTTGAGTCCCACATAGGGCTCCTCCCCTGGGAGCCTGCTTCTTCCTCTCCCACTCCCCTGCTGTGTTCCCTCTGTCGTTGGCTGTCTCTCTGTCACATAAATAAAAATAAAATATTAAAAAAAAAAAGACTGCAAAGGAGACTTGAGAGACATAACACAAAACTTTAAAATGCTAATTAAAGAATCTGAATTCTTTTAGGTCAGCTCAAGGAAGTTGAAAAAGATGTTTTGAGAAGGAGAGTAACGTGATAAAAGGCAGTATTTCAGGAAAATTAATCAGACAGAAGTGTGCAGGATGGATGGGGAGGAGACTAAGAGTCTGGAGGCAGAAGATGAGTTAGGAGGCTATGGCAACATGTGAAATGGAGATGACAAAGTCCTGTAGAGGGCATAGGCCATCTAGACCTAGGGGCTGAAGTCCAGCCTGCACTCCATTTGCCCAGCCCTGTGTCTAAAGGGTTGTATCTGGGTACCTTTTTCTATTTCTCACGAAGAGGCCATATAAGCAGTGACTCCAGTCCTGTGCTACTCTGTTTGATCTCTCCTCTAGTGAGAGAATTGACCCATTTCAAAGAGACTGTGGGAGTCTAAAATACTTCTTTTACAGCATTGCAATGTCCAGAGTGAAAACAAAAATATCAAAATCAATGACCAAGAAGAATATATAACATCTTACAACAGCTCTTTTGATGTCAGGAAAATTTTGAGCCAACCTTAAAAACAAATCTTTAAAGTTGCATTTGTGAAACATCCTCAACCTCTCGGAAATGGAACAAAAATCAGCGCTGAGATGAGGGTGAGGGGCAGAGTGAGACTCAGATGAAGATGTAGTCATCATCCAGCAAGCAAACCATATCCAATCCAAATTCATTTGTTTAATAATGGAATTGATTCTAGTTTCCATTTCAAGAAGCAGAAGGTAAACACCTGTGCTTGCTGATAATGCTAACTTTGATAGGGTATATATTAAATACTGGATGGAGTGGGGGTAGGGAAAGGTGTTTGGGAAATGGAAAGGAAGCTCATGATAAAATAATATTGAACCAATTGGACTTATTACCCAACTCTGCCGTATTTCTTCTTGAACAGTAGACTTCGTGGTTGTCTTCCTCATCCATTACACCCCTCTTCAGTTGTGGAGCAGCCATAAAATTAGAGGAATTTAACTCCAAGGGCTAGCCCCAACTTGTCTAATTGATTGGAATAATCCCATACCCCATTCTAAAGGGATTCACTCAGAGATAAGCAGATACAAGTTAGTCAGTGAATGGCATTTCCGTGGTCATAGAAATTGCTCCAGGAATGAGCATAACTTATTGGGGCCAATGAGACATGTGGCTTGCTAGCAACTTCCAGGAAAAAAATTGTTCTCAGTCTTTTATGAGAGCCTATAGAAGCAATTCTCTTGTGTCCTGCCATAGAAAAGGAGATTGTTGGTAGCATGTCATGTATACAAAGGGAAAGCTAGACTTGGGTGGAGCTAACACACCAGAAGGCATGTGGAAAAGACAGAAAATAATTAGATTTCTTATGGCATTGCTGAACAGCTGAATCAAACCTACTTGAAGTCCCCTATGCCTATTGACATCCAATTATGTGAGCCAATAAACCCCCTTTATTATTTTTTCAGTACTTTTTTGAGGTATAATTTACGTGCATTAAAATGAACCAATCTTGGGGCGCCTGGGTGGCACAGTGGTTAAGCGTCTGCCTTCGGCTCAGGGCGTGATCCC
>NC_048219.1:21488159-21490841 GCF_002007445.2 Ailuropoda melanoleuca
AAAAAAAATGAACCAATCTTAAGCGTACAGCTTGATGACTTTTACATATGTGTACACTCATGGGGCCAACACACAAATCAAGATACAGAACATTTCTATCGGGGCGCCTGGGTGGCTCAGTTGGTTAAGCGTCTACCTTCAGCTCAGGTCATGATCCTGGGGTCCTGGGATCAAGCTCTGCATCGGACTCCCTGCTTAGCAGTGAGTTTTCTTCTCCCCCTCCCTCTACCTCTCCCCCTGCTTGTGCTCATGCTTGATCTCTCTCTCTCATAAATAAAATCTTAAAAAAAAAAAAGAACATTGATATCATTCCACAAAGTTCCCTTGTACTCCTTTTTAGTCAATGTCCATTCCTCCAGAGAGAACCATTATTCACCTAAATGGAATCATAAAGTATGAATTCTTTTATGTATGGCTTTTTTCTCTAAGCGTGTCTTTGAGAATCATCTATGTTATTTCTATGTATCAGCAGTTTGTTCTAATTCCCAGTAGTATTTCATTATATAAATGTAGCACACATTGCTTATCCCTTCTCTCTGTGATGGACACTTGGTGTGTGTGTTAGTCAAGACAGGATTAGATGTGCATTTACTAGAGGTTATGCTTGATGAGGAACACGGAGAGGTAGTTAGGAACTAGGGAATACTGTGAGAGCCATCAGACCTCAATGCAGATGAAGGAGAAAGGAAAGGAAGGAAGGGTCTTAGACTGCAGTGCAGTTCTAAGAAACTTAGGCAAGACCAAAGTCACCCAGCAGAAGAGTCTTGCATCTCCCAGGAAAAGGCCTGCCTTAGTACTCCTTCTACATTTAGTCAGTGGAGCAACCTGTGGAAACCATGGCCTCTGGGTGAATGCAGGGATGGATCTTAGAGCACAGCAGCTAAGATGGCCAATAAAGTATGACACACACACACACGTGCGTGCGTGCGTGCGTGCACGCGCATGCCGCCAGAGATCTAAGAAGAGCACTTTCATGGCTACCACAGTCCATCCTTGTACCTCTCANCACACACACACACACACACGTGCGTGCATGCACGCGCATGCCGCCAGAGATCTAAGAAGAGCACTTTCATGGCTACCACAGTCCATCCTTGTACCTCTCAGGTGTACTTCTCCCTGCAGGATCAGGAAGCATATCCTCTGTGGTTCTGTAACTGAGGGGAAATTCAGAAGAGGAAGATTGGTGGAGTGAACTACAACCCTCATTGCTGAAGTTGGTCTTGGGGCCAAAGCTTCATCCTCATCTTCATCCTCAACTTATCTATTCTGAACCTCCCACACTCTCAGCTGTCACCTCAGGAGGTCTTAGAACTTGCTTAGTAGCGTGACCCAAACTCTCAGTCCTTAGGGTTCTGAGCCCTTAGTAATCCCAGGATTGTTTCATGTGTCTGTTCACAGTTACAGGGGCAAAGGAATACCAGAGTGTATGTATATGTCTCCTAATGTGTATATATGTATATCCTAATGGTTCTTTCTTTGAAGAACCCTAATACAATAACTATGTTCCATGTGAACAAAATTCATTCTGATCCTTAAGATAGAAAAGAATGCATTTCTCAACTCAATGGCCATATACTATGAACCTAAGTCTGTATTAATCTAATTTAGCAATGATACCATGTCTGGTATAGCAGTTGCAATTGGGGCTGCTACTTGGTTGAGTAATCTAACGACCAATCTAGGTTTGGGGCAATCTACAGGCATCCTGCAAAATCCCTCTAGTTTCTGGAAGGGCCACACTGACAAATTAAATGGAGTTTTGGTAGGGATCACCACCCCCTGCATCCTTTGCATTCTTTTGATCTTTAAATTTGACACTAATCTTCTCTATCTCCCCACTCCCACTCTAAGGATTCACAGAGATAGGGCATTTTCAGAGGCTTACACTTGGCCTTTCCCACTAGGATAATTTATCCCAAAGGCTAAGAACTCAATGTGGGAGTTACCCCAACTGCCAAGTATATGAACTCCAGTTATACATGTTAAGGACCAGGGAAGTTAGGTACTGGATGGTCTCTTGTGGACCCACTGTAGTTCAGAACTATTTCCAGGATTCCATTTATTACCTGGCCTCCGTGTGCCCCCCGTCTCTAACATGGGGATCATGATGACATCTCAGGTCTCTGGGTATCAGTCAATATCAATTCAAATCCTGTCTCCAAAAGTCCTCAGAATATCTGTATATTCCCCTTTCCTCAATATGTAGCTATTCAAATAAATGGCCAGAGATTTTTGGGTAAATCATTATGACATATATTTGCTATGGTGTGGCAGGGTCCTTCTGCCTGGGAACTCTGTCACCTGTCAGTCAATAGCTTCCAGATCTGGAAACTGGCTAAGGTCTAGAAACAGGACAAAAGATCATTACTTTTTTTTTTTAAGAGCATTGCTTTTAATTGATGTGACTTCAATTTGGTTTTACACTTAATTTTATTCATAATTTTATTTATTTATTTAAGATTTATTTATTTATTTGAGAGAAAGAGCATGCACACAGAAGGGAGGAGCAGAGGGGGAGAGAGTTTCAAACAGACTCTGCGCTGACACAGAGCCCAATGCGGGGCTCAGTCTCATGATCAGGACCTGAGCCAAAACCAAGAGTCGGACGCTTAACTGACGGTGCCACCCAGGCACCCCGTATTCTTTTTCATAAAGAGAGCCTCCAAAATTGCATAGACT
>NC_048219.1:21490932-21543086 GCF_002007445.2 Ailuropoda melanoleuca
AAAAAAAATGAACCAATCTTAAGCGTACAGCTTGATGACTTTTACATATGTGTACACTCATGGGGCCAACACACAAATCAAGATACAGAACATTTCTATCGGGGCGCCTGGGTGGCTCAGTTGGTTAAGCGTCTACCTTCAGCTCAGGTCATGATCCTGGGGTCCTGGGATCAAGCTCTGCATCGGACTCCCTGCTTAGCAGTGAGTTTTCTTCTCCCCCTCCCTCTACCTCTCCCCCTGCTTGTGCTCATGCTTGATCTCTCTCTCTCATAAATAAAATCTTAAAAAAAAAAAAGAACATTGATATCATTCCACAAAGTTCCCTTGTACTCCTTTTTAGTCAATGTCCATTCCTCCAGAGAGAACCATTATTCACCTAAATGGAATCATAAAGTATGAATTCTTTTATGTATGGCTTTTTTCTCTAAGCGTGTCTTTGAGAATCATCTATGTTATTTCTATGTATCAGCAGTTTGTTCTAATTCCCAGTAGTATTTCATTATATAAATGTAGCACACATTGCTTATCCCTTCTCTCTGTGATGGACACTTGGTGTGTGTGTTAGTCAAGACAGGATTAGATGTGCATTTACTAGAGGTTATGCTTGATGAGGAACACGGAGAGGTAGTTAGGAACTAGGGAATACTGTGAGAGCCATCAGACCTCAATGCAGATGAAGGAGAAAGGAAAGGAAGGAAGGGTCTTAGACTGCAGTGCAGTTCTAAGAAACTTAGGCAAGACCAAAGTCACCCAGCAGAAGAGTCTTGCATCTCCCAGGAAAAGGCCTGCCTTAGTACTCCTTCTACATTTAGTCAGTGGAGCAACCTGTGGAAACCATGGCCTCTGGGTGAATGCAGGGATGGATCTTAGAGCACAGCAGCTAAGATGGCCAATAAAGTATCACACACACACACACACACGTGCGTGCATGCACGCGCATGCCGCCAGAGATCTAAGAAGAGCACTTTCATGGCTACCACAGTCCATCCTTGTACCTCTCAGGTGTACTTCTCCCTGCAGGATCAGGAAGCATATCCTCTGTGGTTCTGTAACTGAGGGGAAATTCAGAAGAGGAAGATTGGTGGAGTGAACTACAACCCTCATTGCTGAAGTTGGTCTTGGGGCCAAAGCTTCATCCTCATCTTCATCCTCAACTTATCTATTCTGAACCTCCCACACTCTCAGCTGTCACCTCAGGAGGTCTTAGAACTTGCTTAGTAGCGTGACCCAAACTCTCAGTCCTTAGGGTTCTGAGCCCTTAGTAATCCCAGGATTGTTTCATGTGTCTGTTCACAGTTACAGGGGCAAAGGAATACCAGAGTGTATGTATATGTCTCCTAATGTGTATATATGTATATCCTAATGGTTCTTTCTTTGAAGAACCCTAATACAATAACTATGTTCCATGTGAACAAAATTCATTCTGATCCTTAAGATAGAAAAGAATGCATTTCTCAACTCAATGGCCATATACTATGAACCTAAGTCTGTATTAATCTAATTTAGCAATGATACCATGTCTGGTATAGCAGTTGCAATTGGGGCTGCTACTTGGTTGAGTAATCTAACGACCAATCTAGGTTTGGGGCAATCTACAGGCATCCTGCAAAATCCCTCTAGTTTCTGGAAGGGCCACACTGACAAATTAAATGGAGTTTTGGTAGGGATCACCACCCCCTGCATCCTTTGCATTCTTTTGATCTTTAAATTTGACACTAATCTTCTCTATCTCCCCACTCCCACTCTAAGGATTCACAGAGATAGGGCATTTTCAGAGGCTTACACTTGGCCTTTCCCACTAGGATAATTTATCCCAAAGGCTAAGAACTCAATGTGGGAGTTACCCCAACTGCCAAGTATATGAACTCCAGTTATACATGTTAAGGACCAGGGAAGTTAGGTACTGGATGGTCTCTTGTGGACCCACTGTAGTTCAGAACTATTTCCAGGATTCCATTTATTACCTGGCCTCCGTGTGCCCCCCGTCTCTAACATGGGGATCATGATGACATCTCAGGTCTCTGGGTATCAGTCAATATCAATTCAAATCCTGTCTCCAAAAGTCCTCAGAATATCTGTATATTCCCCTTTCCTCAATATGTAGCTATTCAAATAAATGGCCAGAGATTTTTGGGTAAATCATTATGACATATATTTGCTATGGTGTGGCAGGGTCCTTCTGCCTGGGAACTCTGTCACCTGTCAGTCAATAGCTTCCAGATCTGGAAACTGGCTAAGGTCTAGAAACAGGACAAAAGATCATTACTTTTTTTTTTTAAGAGCATTGCTTTTAATTGATGTGACTTCAATTTGGTTTTACACTTAATTTTATTCATAATTTTATTTATTTATTTAAGATTTATTTATTTATTTGAGAGAAAGAGCATGCACACAGAAGGGAGGAGCAGAGGGGGAGAGAGTTTCAAACAGACTCTGCGCTGACACAGAGCCCAATGCGGGGCTCAGTCTCATGATCAGGACCTGAGCCAAAACCAAGAGTCGGACGCTTAACTGACGGTGCCACCCAGGCACCCCGTATTCTTTTTCATAAAGAGAGCCTCCAAAATTGCATAGACTACTGGCCACACAAAACTTAGATCTGCCCCTATTTCTGAAAAGTAAAGAAAATAATCACCAGAATATGTATAAAAAGAGATCAAGAACAAGACTGTCTAGACCTGAGTCACTGAGCTCCTAACCCTGGGACTCCAATATGACCATGTCTAGGAACTGGATGGGTCTTAAGATCAGGAACCTAAGTGAACTTATAGGTGGATTAAAGGAGCCCCCAGCCATGTGGATGTATAAGAAGTGAACCAAGCAGAAAGTCACTTTGTTAAAAGTCAGGTTAGCTAATTTAATTAACACTCCATTACAGGGTTAAAATAATAATATTGACTAGTTTTATTGAGCTCTTTCTATGTGCCACACAATATATTATCTCACTATATTATCTTACTTATTAGCCTTATTAACCCTGTGGGTTCAACAACATTTCAGTTATTACAGATGAGGAAACAGGTTTGAAGAGGTTGACCTGCCCAAGATCACACACAGTTAAGGTATGTTGAAATTTAAAACCATGGCTCACTTCAAGCCTTTGTTCTTAATCACCATATAACGCGTCTAAAACATGCTGTGAAAAACTGTTGTGATAACTCAAAGAGCATCTCAAAGACTTTTACTCATTTCCCTCTGCTTTGCAGCAGCACTTACATCACCTCAACCACACTGTGATTTTAAATTCCACTGAGAGTTTGCCTGTGATAGACCACCAACTTGTTTAGAAGCCAGTGAGAACCAACATCATTAAAGAAGTACTATTCTGGGGTAGAATGGGAGAAGGGAAGAGGGAGATAGAGGCTTCCAGTTATGGAATGAGTAAATTGTGGGAATGAAAGGTACAGTCTAGGGAATATAGTCAATGATATTGTAATAGTGCTGAATGGTGAAACATGGTAGCTACACTTGTGGTGAGCATAGCTTAACATATGGAGATGTTGAATTGAATAACTATGTCGTACATCTGAAACTAAAGTACCATTATGTGTCAACTATACTCAAATTTTAAAAATTAAAATAAAAAAAAGAAGTGCGATGCCAAGTTTTCACCTATTCATTTCAAGTTCAGTTTTCACAGGCTTGTAACAGCATTGCTTCCTTAGAAATCACATTATAGTGAAGATTCTGCTAAGAGGGCAGTCTGAGAATGCAGCACAGCAGGTAAGAACAGAATGCAGGTCAAGCAGAGATCCTAGGGATGAGAGAGAAAGGGAGGAGAGATCATATCAAAGACAAAAACCCAGAATTAGTCCTTTGTCCAGGAAAAACCAAGGATGCTAGCTTCTTCTTGCCATTTTTTGCCTCTTCCCTGCCACAGGGTATAATTAGGAACCAAAGAACTTAGATCTCAAATTTCTTTATTCTTTCTTCTAATCATTCAGCCAAAAGCTCCTGTGGAGTATATAGCTTGTATTTCTGCTTTGGGCTACCAGTATAACTGTTGCTAAACTAACCATTTTGCCTTTAAATTGGTTACTTCTCAAATAGGATCTTGCTTGCAATGAGAGAACAGGAAGAACTGTCACTATAGTTACCACAATCAGTCTTTCTTCTTGAAAGATGGCAATCATTGTGGAATCTTTGGAATTTATGGCATTTCTTTTATACTCTGTATGTTAAGGAAGTTTGCACAGATAATGTTAAGCAAAATCTCTTAACCCTAATTTCTGCTTTAAAATATTTTTTAACTTGGTTAATTCTCTGACCTACTTCCCACAGTATGTATTCCAAATCCTCATCAAGACTCTACTTAAAGCTCTCAACCTGTCCTCATTAGATAAGCTATCTGCCCCTTCTACCAAAACAATAAGCCACTGGCCAGTCTTCATCTGTCTTCCTTTCTGTCTCTAAAAATCACAACCTTCCTTTCTGCCTTCCTTTCATCTTGCTTCCTACCAAAATTAAACTTCTTTGTCTATATCCTCAATCTTATCCTCTCTAGGTCCTTTAGGATCTCCCTGCCACAATTATCCCCAATTTTGCAAGTGTTCTCAGTTTCTCTCTCTCCAATGGGTCTTTGCACTCTGCTTTTCAAAATGTACAAAATCTCTCATTCTGAGGGGAAAGCAGCCTCCAGTTGACTCCTCGGTTATCCCTAAATTATTATATTTCACATTCTTCATTATCACTCTGAAAAATATGATACACTCTTCACCCCTATACCCTTGATGCCCTAGAGTCCATCCATTAAGGAAAACTCGCAGCACCAAGTACCTCTGTAACTAGGGATAAAGGACAGCGGCTGAAATGAGAATTGGGTAAAAACCTGTTTGAGAAGTGACTACTTCCCTGGGTCTTCTCCCAAATTCCATGTGGCTGCATAACTGTTCCTCTGTTACCACAGCAGAAGTCTGGAACTAGTTTTCTGGAGATGTGATGAGGACCTCTGGATTAGGAGATTCCAGGTAAAGTGAAGATTTGGGGTACCTTACAAAAACAGGGAGATCAAATGACCGTATGTATACTAAATGCTGAGGTGTCTCTAACCCATCCCCCACACTGCTTCCAGAGCATTGGGAGCAGCTTAACCTCTACTCCTCAGGCAGGAAATGCAAGACTTCTTTCTGAGGAATCTACTATCCTAAGAGAAAGACCTAACGACACTAACATCAGGGGTTTCCCGACAAAGGCTTGTCCAGGTCTGTCCACAGGGAGACTCAAAGTCAATAAACTCCACCTCATGCTCAAGCTTCCAATGAGCTCTTTAACTGATAGTCTTGAACAGACAACCAAAAATTATCATCTCTCTGAAAAAAGCCTCTGATATGAAAGACATAGATCACAACAACCAAACAATAAACAGAAAAAAAAAAAATCTCTGGCATGTAGGAGGGTGGGGGGATAAGGTGACTGGTTGATGGACGTTAAGGAGGGCACATGATATATTGAGCACTGGGTATTATATAAAACTAATGAATCACTGAAGTCTACCTCTGAAACTAATAATACATTATATGTTAATTAACTGAATTTAAATTTTAGAAAATTTCTGAGGAAATAAAGCCTCTTTATGGAGTAGAAAATTCCTCAGAGAGGGACGCCTAGGTGGCTCAGTCCATTAAGTGTCTGCCTTTATCTCAGGTCATGATCCCAGGGTCCTGGGATCAAGTCCCGCATCAGGCTCCTTGCTCAGTGGGGAACCTGCTTCTCCCTCTGCCTGCTGCTCCCCCTTCTTGTGCTCTCTCTTTGACAAATAAATATAAAATAAAATAAAAGAAAATAAAAGAAAATAAAAGAAAAGAAAGAAAGAAAGAAAGAGGGGCGCCTGGGTGGCACAGCGGTTAAGCGTCTGCCTTTGGCTCAGGGCGTGATCCCGGGGTTATGGGATCGAGCCCCACATCAGGCTCCTCCGCTATGAGCCTGCTTCTTCCTCTCCCACTCCTCCTGCTTGTGTTCCCTCTCTCGCTGGCTGTCTCTATCTCTGTCGAATAAAAAAATAAAATCTTAAAAAAAAAAAAAAGAAAAAGAAAGAAAGAAAAGAAAAAAGAGAATTCCTCGAAGAGAGAAGAACACATCTATAAAACAAGAATAGCATGTCATTAATAAATTAATAAAAGGAGCACTCAGGGGCACCTGGGTGCCTCAGTCTTTAAGCATCTGCCTTCAGCTCAGGGCGTGATCCTGGAGTTCTGGGATCGAGCCCCACATCAGGCTCCTCCACTGGGAGCGTGCTTCTTCCTCTCCCACTCCCCCTGCCTGTGTTCCCTCTCTCGCTGGCTGTCTCTCTCTCTCTGTCAAATAAATAAATAAAATCTTTAAAAAAAAAGCATTCAGAAAGAAAAGAAAAATCCTCTTAGGGGTGGAGGGCATCAAAGGGTACAGTTGTAAAATCAGTAAGTCATAGCAATGTAATGTATAGCACGGTGACTATATTTACTACTTTATTGCACGTTTGAAAGTTGCTAAGAGAGTAAATCTTAACAATTCTCATCACACACAAAAATTCTGTAACTGTATGGTGATGGATGCTAACAAGACTTACTGTGATCATTTTGCAATGTATACAAATATTGAATCGTGTTGCATACCTAAAACTAATATAATGTTTTATGTCAATTATACCTCAAGAAAAAAATAATTTAAAAAAACAGAAAAGAAAACCTCTTGGAAATTAAATACATATTAGCAGGAATCCAAATATTAACAGACAAATTTGAAGAAATCTCTTAAAAGTACTGCAAAATGAGTTAAAGGTAGAAAATAAGAGAGAAAAGATGAAAAAATTAGACGAACAGTCCAAAAGTTACATCAGAATAATAGAAAAAGCAGAGGGGAGGGAATCATTAATGAAACAATTCAAGAAAATTTCCCAGAATTGAGGTTTCTAGATTTGAAAGAGCCATGGCAAAAAGTTTGAAGTGACTAGAGCGTGAAGAGGTTAGAACCACTTGGTAAAGGACCTTTTNTGAAAGAGCCATGGCAAAAAGTTTGAAGTGACTAGAGCGTGAAGAGGTTAGAACCACTTGGTAAAGGACCTTTTTTTTTTTTTAAAGATTTTTTTATTTTATTTTTTCGACAGAGATAGAGACAGTCAGCGAGAGAGAGAACACAAGTAGGGGGAGTGGGAGAGGAAGAAGCAGGCTCACAGCAGAAGAGCCTGATGTGGGGCTCGATCCCACAACGCCGGGATCACGCCCTGAGCCGAAGGCAGACGCTTAACCGCTGTGCCACCCAGGCGCCCCTGGTAAAGGNGACCACTTGGTAAAGGACCTTTTAAGCCATTCCTAGGGGCTTAAATTTTATCTAGTAGGCACAGCAGAGATTTTCAAGCAGGGAATGACCGGATTAGATTGTATATTAAGGAGCTGGGCGGGGTTGGNACCTTTTAAGCCATTCCTAGGGGCTTAAATTTTATCCAATAGACAGCAGAGATTTTCAAGCAGGGAATGACCGGATTAGATTGTATATTAAGGAGCTGGGCGGGGTTGGGAGCAGTAGGATGAACAATGGTGTGGAGTAAAGAGAAAATAATTGCAAAGAGAACGGGTCCCAAACTATTTAAAATGGTTAGGAAAAAAAATGTTGAAGCAGATTTAAGAGCTGTTTAGGAGGTGGACTAGGCAGACTTGGAGCAATAAAGAAAATTTGAAGGAAATTAAAGTAGAAAATATTTTCCAGGTTTCTAATTTGTATTGTATAGTAAAAATTAAAGTCAATAACCAAAATAGAAAATTCAGGATTAAGAGATTAATTTTTTTAAAGATCCTGTGCATTTATTTGACACAGAGAGAGAGAGCACAAGCAGGGGAAGCAGCAGACAGAGGGAGAAGCAGATTCCCAGCTGAACAGGGAGCCCAATGTGGGGCTCAATCCCAGGACCCTGGGATCATGACCTGAGCCAGAGGTAGACATTTAACCAACTAAGCCACCTAGGTGCCCAGGAGTAAGAGATTTAAAGGAAAGGATTACAAGTTCACTTTGGGACATATTAGGCTTGAGGTGCTTGTAGAGACATCTAGGTATAAATGGACTGAAGCTCAAGAGAATAACGTAGAACGAAGAAGAATTTGGTCCCGCTTAGGGTAAGAGTTGGAATCTTATGGAAGAAATGAGATCACCCTGACCAAGTGTATAGAGTTGGAAAGTGGGACAGACAGGGAAAACCTAGAATGAAATCAAATGATCACCAAAAATTAAGAGGTGGACACACAGGAAGAAGTGAACAGAGGAGAGTGGAGTTACACAAGAAGGAGAGAATGAGATCATATAAGCCATATGAAGAATGGAAGTTAAGAAGGAGAGGCAAAATAAACAAAAAAGCATTGAAGAGGTGAAATAAGATAAAGATAGGAATAAAATTGGATTTGACCATTAAGAGATTCAGTTTTAATATTGTGGTGGGTCATATACCAGATTTTAGTTTCTTAAGGATTGAGTAGGAGAGGAAGAACTGAGGACATGTAAACACAAATAACTGTAATACAAGGCAGTATGTGTATTATGTTAGAAGATAAACATATAGGGGCGCCCGGATGGCTCAGTTGGTTAAGTGTCCCTACTCTTGATTTTGGCTCAGGTCATGATCTCAGGGTTGTGGGATCAAGCCCCACATTGGGCTCTGCACTCAGTGGGGAGTCTGCTTGTCCCTCTCCCTCCATTCCCCACCCATCTCTAAAATAAATAAAATATGTTTTAAAAAAGAATATAAACATATATTCTTCTACTCTGTTAGTAGGAGTCTGTTGCCCACGGTTTGTTGTCTACATGGTAGCTGCCTTCCTTCAGCCTGCTGGACTCCAAACTACCCAGACAACACTGCCCTTATCCCAACCTCTACTCCTCCTCCCCTTGCCTATTCAACAGGAGAGCACATTCTGCTTCCTGGAACCAGCAGCTCCGCAGAGCTGATGGGCCCCTACTACTCAAGATTTTCTTCCATTCCGCTCTCTTCTTTCTAGAACACACAGGCGCCCCAGAAGGGGTCGGAGAGGGCTAGATTAAATTATGGTCAGCACAATTTCCCCACACCTGCAACTTCTACATCCACCTTCTCCAAGACTTGTCATGTAGTCTAGTCCCCTGTACCAGGCGTCGTCATTCAGGATGCTTTTCTCTCAGATGCTCTATGAACTCTCCCTCAAATCCTGTCCTGCAAACAGGTATGTAGATGCCAGAATTCAAACATGAGCCAAGTTTAAGTTCTTTCTCAGATTTCTGGACTTGAGAATTTCACTGGAAATATTTTTCAATGTCCTCAAAACTCCCATGCCAAATAAAAGGCTGGAGATAGGTAGGAAATATGGAGAAGAATATTAATAACTAACATAAATGGAGCACTCACTATGCATTAGACACTGAGATAAATTCTTTATATATATTTTACAGGTAAGGAAACTGATTCAGAAAGTAACAAATTAATGTGGTTGCTAAATAGCAGAGATATTATTTGAACCTATGCAGTGTTAGTCCTGAGTTCTTGCTAGGTTAAGGGCAAAAATTAAACTCTGAATAAAAAAAACAACACAAGTACATTGTCTCTGCTGCCAATTACCCATTTTTTAATTGGAAGTTTGGTTTAATAAAAGGACAAAAAAGGAAATAAAGGAAGTGTCAAGGAACCATAAGAGCCAAATATATAAAATAAGGTATCAAAAATAGAATCAAACATCAGTTATGATGATAGAGGCAAGCGAAAATCTTACATTAAAAAAAACTTTTATTAAAGAACTAAAACTGAGGAACTCCATGTCAAGCTGATAATTTGGGCACAAGAATTTTACTCCCTTTGTATCAGTCAGAGTCCAGCCTGCTGGGTGGAAAAGAAATATGCTGAGAAATGCGGGTCACAGCTAGTCCATGAGGATTGCTAGGTGAGCAGTACTAGGCTTCCTTCATGTTGTCAGAAAATAGCTCACTGGAACCAGGAAATGAAGTATCTTTCTCCTATGGATTGCAGTGTCCCTCCAGAACTCTCTATTGACAAAGGCTAATATCAAGCCAACTGACAAAGTTTACAGGTCCATTATCAAAAATGGGACAAAGAAGAGTTCATTTGGATCTAAGAAACAATAAATTAATAACTAGCCCAGTTCATCCCTTTAACTTCCATATACACCCTTCTTCATATATTCAGACTTCCATAAAACAATAAAAAACTGTTTCCACCTAACAAGTTAGCCAACAGCAATTTGTATAGAAAATAATAAAGAGAAAAGGGAAAGAGAAGAACAAAATAGTTAAATATACTACACATGATCAGGGAAGAGAAAATAGGCAAAGCTACTACAGTCCTCATTTTGGCAATTGGTCCTGAGGCCATAGTTAGTATCTGTGACTTCCTTCTTCCACTAACCACAGTAACCATTCTGGTCTTTTATACCTTAGGGTGATCGGTACCTTCATTTTTGTAAGGGCCCTCCAATAATCCTGCCTTTTTTTGATTGCTATAATTATCCGTAACCTTTACTTTGTATGGGGGAGTATTAAAAGTAGCCCCAGGGGATCCCCTGGTTCCAGAATCACTCTTTTTCTCCGTGTAGCAACAACTTGATTTACCCATGGTAATCAGGGAGTAATCATCCAGTAGAGTAATCTTTTATCTGCCTGCTGATTCAGTGTCATAAAAAGCCCAAATAGCCAAATGGATTTCATCTTCTAATTCAATGGAACCGTTATTGCATTTATTCCCTGTTAGAAGCAAATATCTCCAAACCAGCAGAACTCAAAAGTAGCTGAAAGAGGAGGCAAAAATCCTGAGTTGGTTGCTAAGTATTAATTGTGAGAGGAGCCATCCCCTCTTCCTCCCCTTGATTTCTAGATTCCAGATATGGAAGAGACAGCACCATATAAAGGTCTCTGATTCAAAGACATACTGCATACTGTAAGACAAAATCCTATCCTTTCATGGTGTCATCTCCTAAACTGACAACATAAGTCTTTCTTTAAGATCATCCAACTTCTGCAGAGGCCAAACAGGTATGTTAAATGCAGGTGTGATAGCTATCAGCATCCCAGCCTGTGTCAAGTCTTTGATAGTGGTACTAATACCCACAATTCCTGCAGGGATGCAGTATTGCTTCTGGTTTCCTGTTTCGTTACAGACGGTTAGCCTTTCTACCACAATGGCTCTCATAAGCATGTTTATTCCAATTATATGTTCAGGAACTGGGAAAATAACCATAGGATATGTGTCTGGACCAACTGGTCCCACCATAACGTTTGCTAAGACTTCCATCTATCACCTCCCAATCATAGCCCCCACTGTGAGCCACAGTGTCATTTTGGATCCCCTATAATTAACATTAATACCTGAAAGATCTAGATATTCCTTTTTTTCCAGTGAAGAACCACTCTAGAAATGGGTGAATGTCCCTTTGGAGAAGGCCTGGAGGAAGATTTATGATGTATTCATGCAGTAATCCTGCAAGATCATTCCTCATGGGAAGGAAGCCTCACATTTAATCAAAGGATGCTACAATCGTGAACTGCCTTAAGTTTGAAAACTGGGCAAGAGGCCATGACTCTCCATTGTGGTAACTCAGGTCAGATTTTTGGCCACCCAACAAAGACCAGGCTGTTCATCTATTTTACTCCAAGGGATATCATGATCAATTAGCCACAACCAAAGGTCCCTATGGGCCACAGCGTTCTTATTACTAATAACATCCCTCCTGCCCACCTTGTCTTTTATGTTTAAGTGCTGCCACTTGACCTCTGCTACTTGGAATTCTACCATTTCTAGTGAAATCAGGGAGTTCATCACAATGGCAGCATTTTGCATGGTCATACCTTTCCCACAGATGAGAGCAACCACAAACCTCTCTAAAATATTTCTCAATTTTAGTATTTCTTTTCTCACTAATGTATTTTTCAATGTCTTAGTGGCAGGAGTGCCGTTCAGGCCTCCCCAGGAGTTATAGTTGGAAGATGAGCATGCCGTTTGTGCACAATAAATCCACTCTAACCTTCCTGTCTCCTTAAGTCTTTGGATAACCTTCTTGACTCGAGGCCAGTGAAGCTCTGCTATCTTATCCTCATTCAACAGGCTACCAAAGAGCCAAAATTTTAGTCAACCAGCCCATCAAGCTGTTAGAGCCACCTCCATTTACATAAATTAATACATTAAAATCTGGAATCTCTAATAAGCAGCCCCATACCAATGAATTCTTCCTGATCTAGTTATGTTTTGCCTTCTTTCATCTGATACCCTTAGAATCTACTCTTGCACATGTTTCCAAGTTTCTGCTAACACAGTATATATTAGCTAAACCTTGTGATAATTCATTTAATGTGCTAGCTACTCCTTTCTGGACCATATTGTATATCAGACTCTCTAGAGTAGACTGAGATTTGACCCAACTTATGTTTCTAGTGGCAACCAAGTATGATTGTGGTGTTTCTTACAGAGGATGCACACCCCCTTGCAAGGCATCTATCCTCAGTCGGGTTAATGCCAGGTTTTCAAGCAAAACAGGGCTAGTTTCCTCAGAATCCCCTTTTGGAGATGATGGATATGTTTATTGGCATAAATTGTGGTGATGGTTTCATGGATGTATACTTATCTCCAAACTCATCGAGTCTATACATTAAATATGGACAGCTTCTTGTATGTCAGCAACTTTTTGAACTCAATAATGTGGATTTTAAAAAGGAAATTTTAGGGGCGCCTGGGTGGCACAGCGGTTAAGCGTCTGCCTTCGGCTCAGGGCGTGATCCTGGCGTTACGGGATCGAGCCCCACATCAGGCTTCTCCGCAGTGAGCCTGCTTCTTCCTCTCCCACTCCCCCTGCTTGTGTTCCCTCTCTCGCTGGCTGTCTCTATCTCTGTCGAATAAATAAATAAAATCTTTAAAAAATAATAATAATAAAGGAAATTTTAGGGCACCTGGGTGGCTCAGTCAGTTAAGCGGCTGCCTTCAGCTCAGGTCATGATCCTAGGGTCCTGGGATGGAGCCCTGCATTGGGCTCCCTGCTCAGTGGGGAGTCTGCTTCCCCTTTGCCTCTGCCTCCTGCTCATGCTCTCTCTCTCGCTCTCTCTATCAAATAAATAAAATCTTTTAAAAAATTAAAAAATAAAAATTAATAAAAATTAATTTTCAATGAAAAAAAAGAATTATATTGCCTTAGGTTTTGCCCATCCCTCTACTAGAGGAAGAAGGAGATGTTAAGAGGTTTACCACTGCTCAGGAAGTTCTCCCTCTACTCCTTCCTTCTGGGTTGCTGCCACCACCTAAACCAGGCAGGCAGCACAAAGTAGTCTCTCACTGTCACTTATACATGCTACCCACTCTTGCCAGTTGTTTCCACGAGCGTCAGGTCCCACTTTCCCAAGTCGATATGACTTTTAAATGCTGAAAATATAAGGGGACATGGAGTTTATTTGAGAAGAGGGAAACTAGGAGGTTTTAATTTGTCTCAATTACCCCATTTAGGAAGAACACTGATGTTGGACTAAGCTAAAATGTTGAGGAGAGTGTTTAAAGAACAAACAATTATTTTTCTAAAGAAATAACAACTATTAAAATTCACTGGCAGTCATTATTAGTGATAACAGGTGCTTTAGGTCCAAAGAGAAATGGAGAAATAGTGCTATGAGAAAAGCAGCCTTAGAAACATAATTGAGTCACGTAAAGAATGGGAAGTTTCTAGGAATGATCATGTATTTACAGTAAGCTTATTCTTCTTGGTCTAAAATGAAAGATCTGAAGAAGGAGAAATAGACAAGTAATATATTCATCAAAGAATGTATCAAAAACTTTTGGAATAAAAAGTACATCTAGAATCAATTAATTGAATAAGGTCATACCTTTGTTTTGGCTAATGTTACACTCCATGACTTACACGTTAGAGGATCTATCTTTTGGGGACTCCTAAGCCATGTTATTCAGCTTCCCACATCTATTTATAACCAAATTATTAATTAGTTATCTTTCTTAAGTTCAAACCATAACTCTCCCATTGATGCCCTTTCAACATGTTACCAATATGGTGAGTAGAGTGCTGTCCATGATGACATCAGGATTCCTTATGGAAAATATCTAGCCAGACAGTTGCTTTGTAGTTATATCAAATGCAGTTGCCTTTTAGGCCACAAGTTCTTATGAGAGTAATTTTTTTTTGAGAGGAAACATTTTAAAATATAGGTTGAAGACATATTAGAAAAAAATCACTATCTTTTTCCTCCTAGGAACAAAAACTAAGAGCAGATAAGAATCTAGAAAGTTACTCATCAGTGTACAAGAACAGGCTTAGAGTCTTTCCTTTGCTGCCAGAGTGGTGCTGATTTCAGCATAATGGCATCCTTCAGTTGAAAGGCCCTGTCACTCATCAATGATGTTCACTTTGGTTAATTAGAAATACTAAAATAACATGGGAATTATTTTGCTAGCCTAAAAAAGCATGAATAAATTATATAAAACCCATGAGTAAACAGAACATTCACATTAGATTTTCATAACGGTTCCCATCTCAACTTCACAGACTTAAAACTTCTCCAAAGTTCAATATTACGCAGTCAGAATAAAGCTCAACTGGGCTTAATCACAATTTAGATATATAATGAGTTCTTATGCAACAGACAGCAGGCTTCAGGGGTAAGAAATCAGCTTCCTTGAAATGTATATTGGCCATATAATCACATGTACTTAAACAGAAATAAGGCATAAATTTTTGACCAAGGATGCAGTGTAATACTGGGATAAATTATTTTACTATGATGACCCGTTTCAGAGGCTTCACTGAAAATAATGGTGGAGAACAAAAGGTAGTAACAACCTTTGTCTCGGGTCTCAGAAAGATACAGAGTAGTGGTTCTTGCCGGAATGTATATCACATGGGAGAGAAGAGAACTCCTCTGACGTGCTGTTTCTCTCCTCCTTTAAGAAGGACAACCACAGGGGTGCCTGGGTAGTGCAGTCGCTCAGGGCGTGATCCCGGCGTCCCAGATCGAGTCCCACATTGGGCTCCTCTGCTGAGAGCCTGCTTCTTCCTCTCCCACTCCCCCTGCTTGTGTTCCCTCTCTCACTGGCTGTCTCTCTGTCACATAAATAAATAAAATCTTTAAAAAAAAAAAAAGTGGGTGGCTCAATTAGTTAAGCATCTACCTTCGGCTCAGGTCATGATCCCAGGGACCTGGGATTGGCCCACCTTGGACTCCGGGCTCAGCAGGGAGTCTGCTTTTCCCTTTGCCCCTCCCTCTGCTCCTGCTCTCTCTCTCTCAAATAAATAAATAAAATCTTAAAAATAAAAAAAAAAGAATACCTTGATTACTAGGGAGTATCCAATCTCCAGACCACCTTCCTGAAACTGGGACTTAGCCATGGGACCCTAGAACAGCTCCATAGTATGAATCTCGTAGTTACTCAGAATGTCTGATCAATTCCATGCATTATGTAGAAATAATTAGAAAATGAGATTTAAAATAATTTAATTTTCTTTTTCTTTTTCTTTTTTTAAGATTTTATTTATTTGACACAGAGACAGCCAGTGAGAGAGACAGCCAGTGAGAGAGAGACAAGCAGGGGGAGTGGGAGAGGAAGAAGCAGGCTCCCAGCAGAGGAGCCTGATGTGGGGCTCGATCCCAGAACGCTGGGATCACACCCTGAGCCAAAGGCAGACACTTAAAGACTGAGCCACCCAGGTGCCCCTAAAATAATTTAATTTTTCAATAGCATCAAAAACATCAAATATTTAAGTATAAGTTTAACAAACTGTGAAAAACCTGTACACTGAAAACTACAAAACCTAGGAAAATTAAAGAAAACCTAAATAAACGGAGAGATATATCATGTTTGTGGATCAGAAGACACAATATTGTTAAGATGTCAATTCTCCCCAAATTAGTTCAATCAATTTACACAAGGGTGTCTTTTGTTGTTACTGTTGTTTTTAGAAATTGACAAGCAGTTTCATAAATGTATATGGAAATTCAAAGGACCTAGAAGGAACCAAACAATCCTAGAAAAGGAAACAAGCTGCAGGACTTATACTACCTGACTTCAATACCTACTATAAAACTTGAGTATTGGGGTGCCTGGATGGCTGTCAGTTAAGCGTCTGCCTTTAGCTCAGGTCATGATCCTGGAGTCCTGGGATCGAGCCCCACATTGGGCTCCCGCTCAGCAGGGAGTCTGCTTCTCCCTCTCCCTCTGCCCCTCAGTCCTGCTCTCTCTTGCTTACTCTCTCTCAAATAAATGAATAAAATCCTTAAAAAAAAACTTCAGTATTAAGACAGTGTGATACTGACATGTGTCATATACGGATAGACATATAAATCAATGGAACTGAATAGTGAACCCATAAATAGACTCACATGTATATGGCGAATCAAGGATACCAAAGCAGTCCATTAGGAGAAGGAAATCCTTTCAATAAATAGTGCTCAAACAGGTGATTATCCATATAAAGAAAATGAACCTCAACCCCTACCTCATACCATACACAAAAATTAATTCATGATAGACCTAAATGAAAAATCTAAAACTGTAAAACTTAAAAAAAAATAGGAGACATGGGAGCAGGCAAATTTTCTTAGACATGACACAGAAAGTGATAATCAGAAAAGAAGAATGATAAATTAGACGTCATCAAAATATAAAACTTCTCTTCATCAAAAAATATCATTAAAAAAGTCATAGGCAAGCCGCACAATGGAAGAATATATTCATAAAACATATATCTGACAAAGGATTTATATTCAAAATATATAAAGTATTCCTAAAGTTAATAAATAGGCAAAATCTTTGACACAGATCATTCAGAAAGGAAGATATATGAAAGGCCAATAAGCACATGAAAAAGTATTCAACACCATTACTCACCAAGAAAATGCAAATTTAGGGGCGCCTGGGTGGCACAGCGATTAAGCATCTGCCTTTGGCTCAGGGCGTGATCCCGGCGTTGTGGGATCGAGCCCCACATCAGGCTCCTCTGCTATGAGCCTGCTTCTTCCTCTCCCACTCCCCCTGCTTGTGTTCCCTCTCTCGCTAGCTGTCTCTATCTCTGTCAAATAAATAAATAAAATATTTTTAAAAAATGAAAATTTAAATCACCATGAAATACCACTAACACTACAATGGCTAAAAAGTTTTAAAATTGGCATCATCTACTATTGAAAAGGATGTGGAGCAAACAGCTCTCAGACATTATTGGTGGGAATCAAAAATGGAACACTTTGGGAAAAGGCTAGGCAATTTCAAACATAAACCTATTCTTTATTTAGAAGCTTCACTCCGAAGAATTTAGCCAAGAGAACTAAAAATACATAGTAACAAAAAGACTATACAAGAATGTTCATAGCAGCTTTATTTATAATAACATCAAACAGCAAACAACCCAAACATCCTTCAGCAATTGAATGAATAAAAAAATTATAGCATATTCCTATAATTAAATACTCAGGGATATGAAGAAACAGGGGCGCTCCTGGGTGGCTCAGTCAATTAAGTGTCTGACTCTTGATTTCGACTCAGGTAGTGATCTCAGGGTCATGGGATCGAGCTCCACATTGGGCTCTGCCCTCAGCACAGAGTCTGCTTGTCCCTCTCCCTCTGTTCCTCTCCAGCTCTCTCTCCCTTCCTCTCTCTCTCTCAAATAAATAAATAAAATCTTTTCTAAAAAAAGAAAGAAGTATGAAGAAACAAACTCCTGATACATACACCAACATGAATAAATGTCATGAACATAATGTTAAGCAAAAGAAGCTATACACAAAAGAGTAAATGTTGTATGATTCCATTTATAAAAAGTCCTAGAATAGGTGGGGCGCCTGTGTGGCTCAGTTGGTTATGCATTCAACTCTTGATTTGGGCGTTCAACTCTTGATCTCAGTGTTGTGAGATCGAGCCCTGCATTGGGCTCCATGCTGGGCATGGAGCCAGCTTAAGGTTCTCTCTCTCCCTTACCCTCTGCCCCTCCCTCCAATCGCTCTCTTGAGCATGCGGCAGTCTCCCTCTCCCTCTCTCTCTCAAGAATAAATAAATAAATAAATAACTTTTTTTTTTAAAGTTTAAAAAATTAGCTGGGCCCACCACATTTCCTGGTAAGACCCTGTGGTCAAAAAGTTCATTTTCCCACTACCTAAAGACTATTTTAAACCTCCTCCTCCATTCTCCTCCAACCTTCCACCTTCCCTGTCTCCTAATCACAAAGAGTTCCTCCTACCACTAAACCTGCAGGTCTACTAGTATCCACATCCACGCCTTTCTCTTCCCTCCTATTCCAGAAAAAGAAGTGGCATTTCTTCTCTCCAATGTCAGTCCCTCTGCCTGAGCCCTAGAGTCCTGCCCCCCCACCACCATTCCAACTTCTCAGAAATCTTTTGCCTTTGATTATCACTTTCTTCTCTATCTTCTCTGCCAGCTCCTTTCCAGCACCTCCAACCACACTCAAGTCTCTTCTGTCCTAAAAACAAAAAATATAAAACCTTGATTACACATTTTCCCTAACTCTGCCTTATTGCTCCCCCCTTCAGAAACAAATTTCTTGAAAGAGTTATGACACTCATTGTGTCAACTTCTTCCATTTCCCTCACTGGAAGCCGCTCCAGTCTGGCTTCCACCTCCACCACCTCATTTGAAATGGCTCCTGCTAAGATCACCAATGATGCCCATATCACTAAAACAAAAGAATAGTTTTCAGTCCTTATCTTCCTTGGACACTAAGTAGTATTTGATATCCCCTCCTTATCAAAAACCTTCTCAAAGTTTCTGTGAATCCATATTCCCTGGCCTAAGTTTCATTTGCTAACCTCTCGTCTTCTACCAGATCCATATATGCTGGAGTTTCCTAGGTCAGTGTCTTAGACCTCACTCAACACATTGTACCTCTCCTGGGTGATCTCATTTGCCCCCATCTATATGTTAACAGCTCCCAAATGGATTTCTCCAGACTAAATTTCGCTTCATACTCCAGAACAATATATTTAACTCTCTGTAGTGCTTTCAGATATCCTAGCGGCATCTCAAACTCTTCATGTCCAAAGGTGAACTCCCATACTTGCTTCCCATAGGACTCCCTGTATTAGTGTCTGGCACTACTTTCCACACAATAGCTCAAGCCAGAGATCTAGACATCCTTGACTTTTACATTTCCCTCACCACGCACATCCAACAAATCACTAAATTTTGGAAATTCTTCTTTTAAATATCTTTCAAATTTTCATTGTCTCTGGTTCATCCTAGTCCAAGACACTAGTCCCTCTTCTGAGGCTCCAGTTATAGCATGCCTCTTGATCTTCTTATCTTCAATTCCACAGGCCTCCAGCCTTTTTAACATACAACAGTCAGAGTGGTCTTTCTAAATTTACATTTGGTCACTTTCCCCACTCCACCCGTCTGCTTAAAAACATGCAGTGACTTCCAACTGCCCTAATGATAAAGTAAAAAATACTTAGTATGGCCTATCAAGTCCTGCGTGTTGTGGCTTTGCTTACCTCTGCAGCCTGGTTTTATGCCACTCTTCTTTAGTCTCTTTCTTCCAACAGTAGCAAGACAAATATGGCAGTTGAATCCTCTGGGATGCTGAGATGGAGTCAGAAAGGCAAAAGGCTGGGGTGCCTGGGTGGCTCAGCCATTAAGCGTCTGCCTTCGGCTCAGGGCCTGATCCCAGGGTCCTGGGATCAAGCCCCGCATCGGGCTCCCTGCTCCGCTGGAGCCTGCTTCTTCCTCTCCTACTCCCCCTGCTTGTGTTCCCTCTCTCACTGGCTATCTCTCTCTCTGTCAAATAAATAAATAAAATCTTTTAAAAAAAGAAAGAAAACCATATATACAATGGAATATTACTCAGCTACAAGAAAGAACGAATTCCCAACATTTGCTGCAACATGGACAGCACTGGAGCAGATAATGCTAAGTGAAATAAGTCAAGCAGAGAAAGACAATTATCATATGATTTCTCTCATCTATGGAACATAAGAACTAGGATGATCGGTAGGGGAAGAAAGGGATAAAGAAAGGGGGGGTAATCAGAAGGGGGAATGAAACATGAGAGACTATGGACTATGAGAAACAAACTGAGGACTTCAGAGGGGAGGGGGGTGGGGGAATGGGATAGACTGGTGATGGATGGTAAGGAGGGCACGTATTGCATGGTACACTGGGTGTTATACGCAACTAATGGAGCATCGAACTTTACATCGGAATCCGGGGATGTACTGTATGGTGACTAACATAATATAATAAAAAATCATTTAAAAGAAAAAAAGAAAGAAAAAAAAAGAAAGGCAAAAGGCTTATTGGGAGTAAGACCTATGAAAGAAAAAGGGAGCAAGCAGGACTGGGCAAGAGGAGCCATGAGGATCACAATACAGATCTGTCAAAGTCTTTGCCAGTCCAATGGGGAGCTCTGGGGCAGAGACTGCACATTACAGGACTTCCACGTTAGCCAGAAATAGCCAGGCTCTTAAACCACAATCTTAGTCACTGGTTGAAGCTATAGGAGAAGACCATAATCTCCTCTCAAAAGCTGAGGTGGAACTGAAGGGAGCTAACAGCTGGCTGTCAGTGGACCATACCCTTAATAGTCCTTTTTTTGAAGGGGGAACAGCCATTTTCATTGTCTGCCACAAGGGGGCATATAACAAAAGCCCCTTCTGAAGCCTAGGGTTTTGGGGAACACTTCCTAAGGAAGTAAATTTTTTAAATGATTTTATTTACTAATTTGAGAGAGAGAGAATGAGAGAGAGAGAGCACGACAGGGGGAGGGTCAGAGGGAGAAGCAGCCTCCCTGCTGAGCAGGGAGCCCAATGTGGACTCGGTGCTGGGATTCCAGGATCATGACCTGAGCCGAACGCAGAGGCTTAACTGGCTGAGCCACCCAGGCACCCCAGGAAGTAACTGAGGCCTGTTTGGTAGATTAAAATAGGCCAGGGAAGAGTGAGAGTATTTCAGACCAGGGAACAACAGTATGGGGGAAGGTCCTAAGTGGCAACAGTGTTGGATTCTTGAAGGAACTGAAAAAGGACGCGTGTGGCTGAGAACAATGTGTTGAGCACAGTGTTGGTTCCAGCATGTACTCAAGAAACAAATCTTTTTCAAAGTGAATGTATATAAGATTTTTTGAGGACTTCTAATTAAAATTGCAGATCCCTGGGCCCCACACAAGAGATTCTGATGCAGTAGGTCTGGTGCAGAGTCATTACCTGTGGTTTTTTTTTTTTTAAAGATTTTATTTATTTATTTGACAGAGATAGAGACAGCCAGCGAGAGAGGGAGCACAAGCAGGGGGAGTGGCAGAGGAAGAAGCAGGCTCATAGTGGAAGAGCCTGACATGGGGCTTGATCCCAGAACGCCGGGATCACGCCCTGAGCTGAAGGCAGACGCTTAACCGCTGTGCCACCCAGGCGCCCCCATTACCTGTGTTTTAATAAGCACTTTCCCCTGAGGATCCCAAAGTCGGTGGTTTACTATACACACCTCGAGGATTGTGATAAACAGTAGCTGTTTGCCTCCCATAGACCGTGAGTTTCTCTCAGAGTTTACAAGCACTGAGTATAAAATACGTATTTGATAAATATTCGACAAATGAATAAATGACCAAAAAATGGAGGCAGAGCCATGTAATAAGAATAGGATACCCAAAACCACCTTGTCAACTATAAATAAAATATTCTATAATTTAAACAGTGACTTTCAATTTTTTCGACCATGTCCCACACTAAGAAATACATTTTTTAAAATTTCCAACCTCTTTTATTTTTATTTACTTATTTATTTATTTATTTTTTGAAGATTTTATTTATTTGACAGAGAGAGAGACAGTGAGAGAGAGAACACAAGCAGGGGGAGCAGGAGAAGGAGAAGCAGGCTGTCTGCCGAGCAGGGAGCCCAACACAGGGCTCGATTCCAGGACGCCGGGATCATGACCTGAGCCCAAAGCAGACGCCTAACGACTGAGCCACCCAGGCACCCCAGAAAAACATTTTACATTGTGACTTCACACACACACACACACACACACACACACACTATTCACACAAGTATAAAACAACAGATTGACATGACAATAGTTAGCCTTACTGCATGTGAAGCATTCTGCTATTTTCTATTCTATAGAATAGAGTCATTAGAGTCTTGTACAGTTTAAAAACAATGAGTAAAGTGATATTTTTTTCCACTACCCCTTGACCCACCCTGTCTCCATTCCCAAGCTATTATATAGCCTTGCTAAATTAGCAACAAATACCTAGTTCTGTGAACTTAATTCTCAAGTCTGTATAGCTGCTTCCTCTAAAGGCCCTTCTCCATTTCCTTTCTTGAGTAATTCCCATTTATTCTGTCCTGTCCTATGGCCTGGGAATGTTTCCCTCTCCTGGGCTAAGACAGCACAGTGTTCTTATCACTGTCACTTTGTATGGAAATTGTCTGTTTATCTCTCTATACCCTTCATCAGACTCAAGACTTAGAAGTCAAGGGTTGAATAAAATGAGCGCTCAAAAAATGTTTTTCACATACCTGAATAAAATCAAAGTGCTATTATATCTTATTCTGAGAGGAGAAATCTGGGTGCTGGAGGGGCAGAAGGGAGGCATGAGATAAATGATATAATTGATGGGGGTGCCTGGGTGGCTCAGTTGGTTAAGCGTCTGCCTTAGGGTCAGGTCATGATCCCAGGGTCCTGGGATGGAGCCCCACATCAGGCTCCCTGCTCCCTCTCCCTCTCACCCTGCTTGTGCTCGGCCTCTCTCTGTCAAATAAATAAATAAAATCTTTAAAAAGAATAAAGAAAGAAACTGTTTAGTCTTTGTGAAGAGTTTAAGTATTTTTGTCATTTCTTAGTTCCCTTCACTTTAAGCACTTCTATTTAAAGGGGCTCTTGACATTTTCACTCCTCTCTCTGTCCCTAGAGTCTTTCTTCTGTCTTGTACTCCCCCTCTTCTGTTGAGTAATCAGAAACCAAAAGGATCTTTGAAATGCAGCTCTTTGACAGTTGGAGGAGGTGAGGGACTACCTTTCATCATACTTTATAAAGGAGGATGCCACAGAGTGAGGCTCAGCCCTTGACTCCTGAGAGGTAGGGTTAGTGTTCAGCGGAGTTGGCAGCAATGCAGGGATCTGAGAGGAAAATGAAGAAGTATGGTTCCTTATGAAACGTCTATTGTGCAGTCTCATTCTATTCTTCTAGTGTACCAACACTAGGTAAAATCAATCAACCTAGATTTAATGTTTATAGTCTCCATTTTTCTATTAAGATTTGAAAAGTGCCACATACTAGACCACCAGTAAGATGTTTATTTACCAAATGCACTTGTGAAATGGACTTTCTTCTATTTTGAAAGCATGTGGTCTAACACTGAGCCCTCTACTTACTTGTTCATGCTTAATGTAGAGGACAATTAAGAGAACTGTCATAATATTTACAATGAATGATATGTTGTAAATATACATTCACAATACTATGCCTATTGAGACCTTTTGTCTTCTGAGATTTTTTACCAACATCCAGAAACCCTTGTCAGTTATGAGTCATATAAACAATATTAGTAGAAATCAAAAAAAAGAAAAAAAGAAAAAATTACTCTCAATCCCACCACTGCAACAAATCAAAACTCTTTTTATTTCCCCCATTTCCTGTCCTTGCCTCTATATCTATTAGATATTTCACTTGCAAATGACTAAATAAAAAGGAATTGCTGAACAGTATTGCTTCAGATGAGGCTTGAGCCAGCAGCTCAAACTAAATCACCAAGTAAGTTTCTTTCAGCTACTCTATTCTGCCTACCACTGTGTTGCTTATCCTCAGATGCAACATGGTAACCTTAGGGAGTTCCAGTCCCTCCCAGTATGATAGCAAAACAGCTGCAGAAGTTCTAGATCCCACATCCTGACACCTCACCAAGCCCTAGCAAATAAGCTGTGATTGGGTTACCTGCCCATCCATGAACCAACCACTATGGCCAGGGAGATGTAGTTCAGATTGACCTGAATTATCAGGACCCAACTACATGGCTGAGAACAGGTGAGAAGTGGTTTCCTTAAAAACAAAACATAGGGGGCGCCTGGGTGGCGCAGTCGTTAGGCGTCTGGCTTTGGCTCAGGGTGTGATCCCGGCGTTCTGGGATCGAGCCCCACATCAGGCTCTTCCGCTGGGAGCCTGCTTCTTCCTCTCCCACTCCCACTGCTTGTGTTCCCTCTCTCGCTGGCTGTCTCTGTCAAATAAATAAATAAATCTTAAAAAAAAAAAAAAAACGAAACATAGGAGGGCACCTGGATGGTGCAGTTGGTTAAGTGTCAACTCTTGGTTTTGCTCAGGTCCTGATCTCAGGATCAAGAGATAGAGCCCCATGTAGGGCTCTGCACTCAGCATGGCGTCTGCTTGAGACTCTCTCTCCCTCTCCCTCCGCACCCCCCCATGTGCTCTTGCTCTCTCTCTCAAATAAATACATAAATCTTAAAAAAAAAATACGTGCTTTTAGGGAAAAGAGAGAAAGGATGCTAAACAATATATGCCTGTTACCATGTGCAAGCTTGATTTGTTTTATCATTATAATCATGTCCTGAATGTGATTTTATATTCTGCTTTTTAAATGTAATCTGTAGAATCATATTTCAATGTGTTGGGCCAATAATAAGCATACTTCATTTCTAGTGACTCTGTCATCATTTAAACTTGAATGTAAATATTGTTGACACTAATGAAAAAGCTAGTGACAAGTCATTCAAGTAATACAAGCATGTAAAATTAATCATCCATGGAAGCTGTTGTATCAATGATCAATGATCATGATACAATGATCAAAATGATACATACAATGATCAAAACACATCTTTGGGGACACCTAGATGGCTGAGTCAGTTAAGCATCTGCCTTCGGTTCAGGTCATGATCCCAGGGTTCTGGGATCGAGTCCCACATCAGGCTTCCTGCTGAGCAGGGAGCCTGCTTCTCCCCGGGCCTGCCTCTCCCCCTGCATATTCTCTCTCTCCTTCTCTGTCAAATGAGTAAATTAAGAATCTTAAAAGAAAAAACACATTGGTATACAGCTCAACGCCAAAAAAAAATATTAATAATCCAATTTTAAAAATAAACAGACATTTCTCCAAAGAAGACATACAGATGGCCAACAGACACATGGAAAGATATGCTCAATATCATTCATCATCAGGGAAATGCAAATCCAAACAACGATGAGGGAGCGCCTGGCTGGCTCAGTCAGAAGAGCATGTGACTCTTTTTTTAAAAATTCAATTAATTAACATATAATATATTATTGGCTTTGGGAGTACAGGTCTGTGATTCATCAGTCTTATATAATACCCAGCACTCATTACAACACATATCCTCCCCAATGTCCATCACCCAGTTACCCCATCTGACCCCCTTCTCCTCCAGCAACCCTCAGTTTGTTTCCTATGATTAAGAGTCTCTTAGGTTTTTCTCCCTCCCTGGTTTTAACTTGTTTCATTTTTTTCCTCTCTTCCCCATGATCCTCTGCCTTGTTTCTTAAAGTCCACCTATCAGTGAGATCACATGGTAGTTGTCTTTCTCTGATTGACTTATTTCACTTACATAATACCCTCTAGTTCCATCCACGTCATTGCAAATGGCAAGATTTCATTTTTTGATGGTTGTGTAATATTCCATTGTATATATATACCACATCTTCTTTATCCATTCATCTGTCAATGGACATCTGGGTTCTTTCCATAGTTTGGCTATTGTGTACATGAGCATGTGACTCTTGATCATGGGGTCATGGGTTGGAGCCCCACACTGGGTGTAGAGATTATTTAGAAATAAAATCTTAAAAAACAAACAAACAAACAAAAAAAACCCATGAGATGTTATCTCACACCTGCCAGAATGGCTAAAATAAAAAACACAAGAAATACGGGTGCCTGCCTGGCTTAGCCAGTAGAACATTCGACTCTTGATCTCAGGGTCATGAGTTCAAGCTGTATGTCACAGGTAGAGTTTACTTTAAAACATTTTTTAAAAACAAAAAACACAAGAAACAAGTGTTGGTTAGGATGTGGATAAAAAGCAACCCTGTTGCACTGTTGGTGAGAATGCAAAATAGTGCAGCCACTCTGGAAAACAGTATGGAGCTTTCTCAAAAAAGTAAAAAAAGTATTACCCAATAAAAGTAATTATACTACTGGGTATTTACCCAAAGAATATGAAAACACTAATTTGAAAAGATATATATATGGTTGTGTTTATTGCAACATTATTTACAATAGCCACATTATGGAAGCAACCCAAGTGTCCATGGATAGATGAATGGATAAGGAAGATAAAGTATATATATGATAGAATATTATTCAGCCATAAAAAAGAATGAAGTCTTGACATTTGCAACAACATGAATGGACCTAGAAGGTATAATGCTTAGCAAAATAAGTCACTCAGAGAAAGACAAACACCTTATGATTTCACTCATAGGTGGAATTTAAGAAACAACGCAAATGAACAAAGAAAAAAAGAGATAACCCAGAAAACAGACTCTTAACTATAGAGAACAAACTGATGGTTACCAGAGGGGAGATGGATGGGGGATGGGTGAAATAGGTGATGGGGATTAGGGAGTGCACTTATCACTATGCGCACTGGGTGATGTATGAAAATGTTGAATCACTATATTGTACACCTGAAACTAATAAAACACTACATGTTAACTATACTGAAATTTAAAGAAAAAACAAATTAAATTAAAAAACAGTATCACTAAGGCTGAAAAAAAGAACAACCACATCTTGTGTGGTCAAGAGTTTAAGGCCAAAACTTTAAGTGAATATTTACTCACTGATTTATTTGCTTATTCAACAGACATTCAACACGTGCTCATGTGTGCCAATGTGTCCTAGCAATGGAGAATAAAAAGATTAATCAAACCTGGTCCCTGACCTCAGGAATATATGGTTTTTATCAGCCTTTACCCTAAACCTCATTCAGGGTTTTGTAATTGTGTTTCTGTATAATTTACTTTGATGTAGCAAAATTCAGTAACAACCTCAAGTTTGTATCTCTGGTAAGTTTCTTCCCTGGGGCAACCTGGATGTTATTTCAGTCTTCAGACAGACTCTCAAGCCACAGGACTGCAGTGTCTGACTACAAAGCAGATTCTTCCATATCTGTTTATATGCTTCCAGAACTTATTATCAGCATATAATAATTCCTAGAAATATAAAGGAAGATTTGACTAAATAGAAACATTACCATATTCCTGGATGTCAATCCTTCCTCAATTAATGTATTTTTAAGTGCAATTCTAATCATCATCAAATTAATTTTTTAATTATATGATTTAAAGATAATTTTAATATCTTCTGGAAGAATATAAAATAAAAAATGAGTGAAGATTCTCCCTTCACAGCAACTTTAAATGTTTTAAAAACGATAATTAAAACAGTGAAGAATTCCAAATAACATATGTAGAGATTCCACCTCCAGGATGCATAGCTTAATTTCTGCCCTCTCCCTTCCAAGGGTTGGCTGTACTTACTGTTTATGAAAAGATAGGGCAGGGAAAGGGAAAAAATAGTACATTTACAGTGAAGAAACTTGACAAACATGACTTTAACCCAAGTGATGAAAGTTAACATCATCAGTGATGTCACCTGACTATCATTTACCCCTGATGGGATATGCAGAGAAGGGCATTTGACCTCTGTGATCTTCTTTCCAACAGCTCATGAACCCAGTCTAATCATGATAAAAACGTTAGACAAACTCAGATTCAGGGACATTTTACATAATACTTAGCCAGTACATCTCAAGACTATCAAAGTCATGAGAAAGAAGGAACGACTAAGAAACTAGCATAGACCAAAGAGACTAATAGAAGTTAGGGACTTCTGGGTGGCTCAGTCAGTTAAGCGGCTGTCTTCGGCTCAGGTCATGATCCCAGAGTCCTGGGATGGAGTCCCAGATCAGGCTCCCTGCTGAGCAAGGAGCCTGCTTCTCCCTCTGCCCGCTGGCCCCCCTGCTTGTGTGTGTGTGTGTGTGCACGCACTCTCTCTCTCTCTGATAAATAAATAAAATCTTTTTAAAAAGAAAAAAAAATTTTTTTTTAAAGTCATAGCAACTAAATGCCCTGGATCAAAACAGAAAGAGGACATTAATGGGAAAATGGGTGAAACTCAAAGTCTTGCATTTGGCTAATTTTAATGTGCCAATGTTAGTTTCTTTGTTTTGACAAATGTACCATGGTAATTAATGTAAGATGTTAACAATGGGGGAAACTGAGTGAGGGGTATACCAGAGCTCTCTGTACTCTCTTTATAACTTTTCTGTAAATCTAAAATTACTCTAAAATAAAAGTTTATTTTAAAAAATACATTATATTGGCATATTTACACATAGATAGAGCAACAAGGTTGAAGATGTTGCCTAGAAATAGATTTAGTATACAAGAATATAAGAAAAAGAAGGTATTATAAATTATGAGTAATATTTATATTATTCAACAAATAAGGTTGGACCACAGTTGTTCAGCAATTTGAAATGAAATCCAACCTGACCCTTACTTCTATGTATTAATCTATGAATAATCTGTAAGTATTTATTGAGCACCACCTACATGCCAGGCATTATGTTAGGTATTAACACTGCTCCTGCTCTCAAGGTGCTTACAGTTTAATGGGAAATGAGACATGAATAAGTAATTAGAAATGTAATTATTGTAAAGAGAAAATTCTGAGTGTTCGGAAGGGTTCCTAACCTAGTGCAAGGCATCAAGGAAGTCTTAGACTCAGGAAGTGACATTTAGGCTAACATCTAAAGACCGGCAGAAATTAGTCAGACAGCAAGGGGATGAAGAATATTCTAGGAAGAGAGTAGAACCCAAGTAAAGAACTGAGATGTATGAGATGACTTAAGGAGAATGCTTTGTGTGGCAAGGAAAGACAAGAGCTGAGGAAATAGTCCTAAGGTACCCTAACATTAAAGAATGAATGGTAGAGGAAGAGCCAGGCTTAAGACAGAGAAGCAGAGATGTACAGGGCACTCCGAAAGAGAATGGCAATATTAAAGACAAGAACAGAAATTGTTAAAAGATGCTACAGGTTATAGTGTCCCTTGGATTTAGCAACATGAGATTATTAGTAATCTTAGTAAGAGCATTGGAATGATAGGAATCAAAGCCAGATTAAGTGGTTTGAAGGGCAAGGGATAGGAATTCTGGTTTGAAAATGGCAAAATGATGCATTACAACAGTCTCTTAAAAATACGCTCCTTTCACCAGACTGAAAAATGCATTGGGAAGGGAGCACTAGCATCCCTGAAAGGCTCTGTATTGCCATTCTCTGCAAGACAGTGGGAAATGCTGTCATTGAAATGGGCTTCCCGAATTCAATGTGTGATAAGAGCAATGGAGGCCAATTAGAGCACTTAACTATTAAGAAATAAGGCAGGCATCTCTCTTGTTCTGGTGTGCATGGGGGCGGGGTGCACATGGGCAAAGATAACCAGAGCAGGGCACTTTTACTTGGCAGAAACAATACTCCTTCATTATCTTGTCTCAAGTCTGTGTCAACTCTCCAATTCTCTGTCATAATCTAGGCTGTATAGAGACTTTGATCATATCATCTGTCCATATTATATAACCAACTTCCATAGGTAGTGGATTCACTACCTTGATAACATCTTGCTGACTATACCTACTGAACAGGAAATTGCTTAGCAATTACCTTAGAAGCCTTTGTAAGACACGTGCATACCAGAGGGCAGAAAATTAACATTATAAAAATTAAGGAGACGGTTACATTGATGAATTTTCCAAGGGCCTACTAGTCTGAGGCACGTAAAAATATATTCTCCAAGATGAAATGGAGAGTAGTAGAGGAGATACCATTATTCTCTGAAGTCAATTTACAGCCAGGTACGTGGGAAGGCATGAAAGCCATAGTAGCTTCCCAGAAAGCTCTTGAGCACTACCTGCTTCCGCTTCACTACTGCAGATGCAGACAGTTGGCTCTCAAGTTCTAGAGAATTATGGCACCTTCTCAGCAAGCTCTTGAGAACTACTCATTTCTTGGTAGGACCTGATCTTTGATGGTGTTTTCTCCAACCTTTACTCTCCTTCTCTTCCAATGGTCCTATAAGCCCCTAATTCATATATTAAACCTTTCATACCTGGAAAACATAAAATGGTTCCTGTCTTCTGATCCAGCCCCTACTTACACAGAAATCAAAATTTTTAAAAAGATATGTATGTATGTATGTATGTATGTATGTATGTATGTATTTATTTATTTATTTGACAGACAGAGAAAGAGAGTACGGGGGTGGGGAAATGGAAGAGGGAGAAGCAGGCTCCCCGCTGAGCAGGGAGCCTGATGTGGGTGGAGCTCTATCCCAGGACCCTGGGATCATGACCTGAGCCGAAAGCAGTGGCTTAACCAACTGAGCCACCCAGGAGCCCCAGAAATCTAAATTTCTAAGTGGTTGTACAAATTTACTGTGCTATTGACTATTTGGGTTTCTTCTTTTATGAATTAGCTATTGTTATTGTTTGTCCATTATTCTGTGGTTGGTGTGATGGTTAGTTTTATATGTCAACTTGACTAGGCTACAGTACCCAGTTTTTTAATCAAACGCTAATCCAGGTATTGCTCTGAAGATATTTTGTAGATGTGGTTGACATCAACAATCAGTTGATTTTAAGTAGATTACCCCCATTAATATTGTGGGTGTCATCTAATCAGTTGAAAGGCTTTAAGAGCAAAATCTGAGGCTTCCCAGAGAAGAAATTCTGTCTGAAGAGTGCAAAACTGCAACATCAACTCCTGCCTAAGTTTCCAGCCTGCCTCTCTCTCTCCTCTGCCATATTGGTTCTGTGTTTCTGGAGAACGCTAACTGATGTGGATTGATACAGATTTTGGTATTAGGAAGTGGAGTGCTGCTGTAACAAATACCTAAAACTGCAGTAGTTTTAGAATTGGGTAATGGGCAGAGGCTAGAAGAATTTTGAGGCATGTGATTACAAAAGGCCTAGATTGCCTTGAAGAGACTGTTTTGGAAATATGGAGACTAAGGTGCTTCTGGTGAAATCTCAGAGGAAATGAGGAATCTGTTACTGGACACTGAAAGAAAAGCAATCCTTTTTATAAGGTGTCAAAGAACTTGGCTGAATTATGTTTTACTGTTGGGTGGAAAGTAGAAATTGCAAGCAGTGAACTTAGATATTTAGTTCAAACAATTTGCAAGAAAAGTATGGAAGGTGTGGCCAGATTTCTCCTTATTGCTTATAGTAAAATGTGAGAGGAAATAGATAAATTGAGGAAGGAATTATTAAACAAAAAGGAGCCAGCACTTGATGATTAGGAGATTTCTCAGCCTATCCAGATAGTGTGCTCTGGAAACAGAACCAAGAGTGCAGCTGGATAAACTTTTGCTGAGGAGATTAAATTTGTGACTTATGGATCCAATCAACCATCTCAGCAGAATCCAGGAATAGAAAAGAGCAATTACACTACTGGGTATTTTACCCCAAAGATACAGACGTAGTGAAGAGAAGGGCCATATGCACCCCAATGTTCATAGCAGCATTGTCCACAATAGCTAAATCATGGAAGGAGCCAAGATGCCCTTCAATAGATGACTGGATTAAGAAGATGTGGTCCATATATACAATGGAATATTACTCAGCTATCAAAAAGAACAATTTCTCAACATTTGCTGCAACATGGACGGCACTGGAGGAGATAATGCTAAGTGAAATAAGTCAAGCAGAGAAAGACAATTATATGGTTTCTCTCATCTATGGAACATAAGAACTAGGATGATTGGTAGGAGAAGAAAGGGATAAAGAAAGGGGGGTAATCAGAAGGGGGAATGAAGCATGAGAGACTATGGACTCTGAGAAACAAACTGAGGGCTTCAGAGGGGAGGGGGGTGAGGAAATGGGATAGGCTGGTGATGGGTAGTAAGGAGGGCATGTATTGCATGGTGCACTGGGTGTTATACGCAATTAATGAATCGTGGAACTTTACATCAAAAACTAGGGATGTACTGTATGGTGACTAACATAATATAATAAAAAATATTATTAGAAAAAAAAAGAAATGAGTTTTCCCGAAAGATTTTTGGAGAACCCTCTTATGTAATGGTGTGGAACCCCTTGACATATATAGAACATCAACACAGTTTTTTGAAAGAAACACTGCCAGTGTGGACTGAAGGGGCCAGAGACAGAACTAAATGAAGGAAGGCTGTCAGACTTCAAAGATTCTACCAGCAGGAAATGAGCTATACTCAACTGCAAATATATGCTATGTTTCAAGTAAAAGGAAGAATGACTCCAAGGGCAGTACTGTAGACACAGAGGCAGAGGACAAAGACTTGGACACAGAAGCACAGGCTAAAGAAGCCTTCTCCAGCCCAGAGGGCAGGTCAAGCCACAAAGAATGATTCTCAGGTCTTGAAATCAAATGGGATTTCCCTGCTAGGTTTTGAACTTGCTTGAGACAACTAGTTTCTCTTATTCCTTCTATTTTCTTCCTTTCAGAATGGGAGTATCTATCCTATGTTTGTCTCACCATTGTATTTTGGAAACTGACAACTTGTTTTCTAGATTTAGAGGTCCATAGATGGAGAGGAATTTTGTTCCAGAGTAGACCATACCCAGGGTCTCACTAATACCTGGTTTAGATTATTTATATTATGAGATTTGAGATTTAGTGTTGATACCAGAATAAGTTAAGACTTTGGAGGATGTTAGGATGGGATAAATGTTGTTTTTTTGGTTTTTTGGGGGGTTTTTTGCATATGGAACAGATGTGAATTTGGGGGTTCAGATGGTAGACTGTAGGAGGTTGACTAGTGTCCACCAGAACCTCAAAATAAGACCTTACTTGTAAGTACAGTCTGTGCAGGTATAATCAAGTTAAGATGAAGTCATACCAGATTAGGGTGAGCCCCAAATATAATGACTGGTGTCCTAGGAAGCCCATGTTCAGATGGCACAGACAGAGACACAGGCAATAAGGCCATGTGAAGACAGAGGCAGAGATTGGAATGATGCAGCTACAAGCCAAGAAATGCCAAGGATTGATGGCCACCACCAGAAGCTAGGAGAGAGGCATGGAATAATTCTCCCTTAGACACATTAGAAGGAATTAGTCTTGCTGACACCTTGATTTTGAATTTCTAGCCTCCAGGACTGTGAGAAAATAAATTTTTGTTTTTTAAGCTATTCGGTTTGTGGCAATCTTTTACAGCAGGCCTAGCAAACTAACACAGTCAACATTTAGGTGTTGATTGGTACCTCTTCATTATATTCTAAATGTATATTTTCTGTTGGATATTTGAGTCACAAGTAATTTCCTCTAATTTGCCACTTAGCTTTTCACTTTGCCTATGAAGTCATTGATGTACATGATTTTTAACACAAAAGATATAAACCTTTTCCTTCATGTGTTGTGCTTTTCGTGTCCTGTTTAAGAAATCCTTCACACTTGGGGTGCCTGGGTGGCTCAGTCAGCTTGACGTCCAACACTTGGTTTCAGCTCAGGTCATGATCTCAGGGTCATGGGATCCCTCTGCCTCTCCCCCTGCTCGCTCTTTGTCTCAAATAACTAAATCTTTTAAAATATATATAAAACAAAATTAAGAAATCCTTCATACCCTAAAATGATGAAGATATTCACCCATATTTTCTTCTAAAAGTTTTTATGAATGGTGTAAGATTGTAATTTTTTCAATCAAATGCTCCAGCACCATTTAATAAACTGCCTATTCCGTGGCATGCAATTTCATCTTCATCATTTATCACATTCCATATTCGAAGAAGTCTATTTTTGGTCTCTTTCTTCTGTTCCATAGATCTATTTGTCTTTCTTTGCACCTATAACACATTAATTACTATAATTTTATAACAGTGGTTCTCAACCAGGGGTGATTTTACCTCTCAGGGGACATTTGGCAATATCTGAAGACATTTTGGGCTGTTATAAACTGAGCGTGGGGATGTACTATTGGCATCGAGAGGGTATAAGCTAGAGATGCTGCTAAACGTCCTACAATGCACAGTACAATACCCCCACAACACAGAATTATCCCACCCCAAATATAAATGGCACCAAGGTTGGGTTTTTTAAAGTATAATTAACATACAATGTTATATCAGTTTCAGATGTACAATGTGATTCAACAACTCTATACATTACTCAGTGCCCATGACAATCAGTGTACTCTTAATCCCCTTTGTCTATTTCATCCATCACCCCACCCAACTCCCTTTTGGCAGCCACCAGTTTGTTCTCTGTATTTTAAGAGTCTGTTTTTGTCTATCTCTTTTCTGTGTGTTCATTTGTTTTGTTTCTTAAGTTCCACATATGAGTGAAATCATATGATATTCGTCTTTCTCTGACTAACTTATTCTGCCTAGCATTATGCCCTCTAGGTCCATCCATGTTGTTCCAAATGGCAAGATCTCATTCTTTTTTATGGCTGAGTGCCCGAGTAATAGTCCATTATATATATTCTTTATCCATTTATCTATGGATAGACACTTGGGTTGCTTGCATGTCTTGGCTATTGTAAATAATAGAGAGCCCTGCTTTATAGAAGACTTGGAATCTAATAGGACAGTACATTATCTCACTGAATCCTCACAATAACTCTCTGTCATAGGTACTATCCTTACTTTACAGATGAGAAAACCGAGGCTCTGAGGTTGAGTGACTTGTCCTACATCACACATTTCTCAGGAACCTGGGTAAAAACCTAAAAAAAATTCCTAATATAAGATAGTTCTCATCATGTCCTAAGACAGGGCTTCCAAATCCCAGCAAGTTTTCCGTTGATTGATTTTATCAGAAAACTCACTGTATATCCTTTATGTGCCGGCCTGGGCTAAATGGTGGGGACACTCAGTAAACAAGCCAAAAAGCCCCTGCCCTCATGGAGTTCATAGTCTAGTGGGGAGATAACTTGGGAACAATCTCTCCTAAAAATGCTTTTGCAGAGGGTAATCATCACTTTAGTTTCCTGTCATAAGACACTGCTTTAAAGTCTTCAAGGAGGGACACCTGGGTCGCTCAGTTGGTGGAGAGTCTGCCTTCAGCTCAGGTCATGATCCCAGGGTCTTGGGATGGAGTCCCACATCGGGCTCCTTGCTCAGCAGGGAGCCTGCTTCTCCCTCTGCCTGCTCTGCCTGCTGCCCCCCTGCTTGTGCTCTCTTTCTCTGATAAATAAATAAATAAATAAATAAATAAATAAATAAATAAAAATCTTTTTAAAAGATTTCTCTGATAAAGAAATAAATAAAGTCTTCAAGGAAATTTGCCATTCTAAATCCCAAATTTTGTTTAAAATAAGGAGGTCACATATTGCAATGAGCACTGGGTGTTATATGCAAACAATGAATCATGGCACACTACATCAAAAACTAATGAAGTACTGTACGGTGACTAACACAACATAATAAAAAAATTTTAATAAAGTTTACATTGCAAAATATAAAAAAATAAATAAAATATGAATTTTAATCTGATGGAAAGGGTTTATTAGGCAAGGTTGAATTTTAACCCAGCCCCTGTTCAGGTTATTGTAAATTCCAAATAGACTTATCTAGTAGAACTTCACAGTGTTTAGGGGTATACAGATACAGGCCAATAACTGTATAAAGGGTGTATAAAGATTGGACAGCAACGTTCATGAAAAGACCAACAACTAAATCTTTTCTTTTGTTGAGAGAAAATGCTCATCAATTGTATCTGAATTAATGGCAGGGAATCTGTGATAAAACCGCAGAATGAAAGTTAGCACCATTTAACCTCCCTCCCTCCACCCACCCCAGCTTTTTAGAAGTTTGGAAGGAAGGCCTGCAGGGTCATTAAATTCTCTCTGTGGTAGCAGGATGGATGTGTTAGTCTCAAACCATCCATAATAGATGGGTGTCTAGTCTAGCCTCAGAAATCTATTCATATGGTGATTGCTACACAGCCTCCCTCAGCAGTTAAGTGTTTTTAGAATTTTAATATTTATTAAATCCAAGCCTCATCAACTTATTTCGAAAGCCCAGATAATGGCAGGCAAGATTTGTTGTAATTGATTAGTCACCTGTCCATCCCTTGCCAGGTTCTCATCTTCCATGCCAGGCACTTTCCAATGTCAAACGACTTCCTTTCTCTCCTAATTGCCAGACTTTCTTCTACTTAGTCTTACATCACCTCTACCCTCCTTTCCTCCCATTTGTGCCTCGCCTCTCCTATCCTGGGTGCTTGACTCTCAGTCTCCTTTGGATCCAATTCTTGGAACAAGAGTACTTCTGATTCTAGCTGCTGGATTTTGTAACTTTTCCATTACCTGCCTTACTTTTTCTGAACAGTAAAGCTTTAGGCATAGGATTAAAATATCTAATTGTGTGTCACTGCACCTGGTGAAGGGAAATTGATGCCCATTTTGTAATGTTACATTCATGAGAATTAATCTAGCTTTAAATTTTTTACCCAGGGGTGTACCTGGGTGGCTCAGTCGGTTAAGCGTCTGTCTTCAGCTCAGGTCACGATTCCAAGGTCCTGGGATCGAGCTCCGCATCAAGGTATCTGGCTCCCTGCTCAGCAAGGAGTCTGCTTCTTCCTCTCCCTCTGCCCTTCTCCTTGCTTGTGTGCTCTCTCTCTCACTCTCAAATAAATAAATAAATAAATAAATAAATAAAATCTTTAAAAAATAAAATAAAATTTTTTATCCAGTGATGCTCACAGTACAAATTTAGCCATTTTTACACCATCTTCACCTGTGTATTTGTCTCTCCATCATGCACTTGTATCCTGGTCACCCCACTTCTCACACCTCTCTCCGCTTCATCTCTCTCCTCCATTTGAAGATATAGGGATACAGGAAAAGTGTATTTGTAGGTCACAGAATGGAAGTTCAAGAGGGTACAATGGAATGATTCAGGAGCAAGGCAAGGAGGGAGGGCAGGGTCAGTTAAGGAGATGTATAGAACAGGTAGAAGGGATATTCAGAAAGGTAAGATGATCCCAATTAATGGGATTCATCCTGAGATGCCCATGGAGGAAGCGTCATTAACCCTGATCCCTATTCTCCTCAGGGCAGTGCTTTTTTTTATCCTACCTTAGAACCTCAGGTGAATTTCTCACTTCAAGTGTCTGGAAGGAGTGACTGAACCAGAGTCATCTGTCTTTCTCACAGATAAAGGTGGCAGGTTTGTCACTACTGAAGAGAAGGTCTTAGGAGAAGAGCTCAGCTCTTCTGATTTCTAGCCTGCCCTAATCTTGTGGCATCATCTTGGCTGTATCTGGGAAGTGGAAGATAAGAATACTGTTTCTTATCTATAAAACACTGGCTCTCTGGCTATAGATCTAATTTAGATTATAATCTCCTAGGATCGTGTTTAGCAATACTACATAGAAAAAAGCATAAACCACGGTGTCAGATAGACATAGGTTCCATTTTCAGCTCTGCCACTTACCAGCCATATGACATGGAGCAAGTCAGTCTCCCCACACCTCAGTTTTCTCATGAGGATTAAAGTACTTACATCATAGGTTATAGAAGGGATTAAATGAGATGATGTATGAAAGCTTCACACCACTATGAGGTCTGAGACTATGCCAACTTTTTCCCCATTTGTAGTCCAATGGCTGGCACAGAGTATGCCCTCAGTAAATATTTGTCACAACGGAATGAGTGAGGAGGCACTTAAGAAACTGTACCTGGATATCCCTTCATCCAGGCTGATTCTGGCTGATGGTAATGATACTCTGCTCTGACATAGTCTAAAAAAACAATCACTACATCAAATCCAGGGATAGTGGCACACTAGTCTAATGTACCTGGGGGATTACATCATGTCCCATGAGCTAAAAGAGGCTTGGGCGAAACAAAACTTTCAATAGTATTGATTGTGCCCGTTGAGGAGTTTAATGTAGTGTTTCTCAAACCTTAATGTGCCTCCAAAGCAACTGGGGATCTTGTTAAAAAGCAGACTCTGTGCCATCTTTCCATGCTGTCATAATGGTGCATATCAGTGTCCTGACTGATGCTCTGAAGGATATCCACAATGCTGAAGAGAGGCAAACACTAGGTTCTTATTAGACCACGCTCCAGTCATTGTCCAGTTTCTAGCTGTGAGGCAGAAGCGTGGTTACATTGGTGAATTTGAAATCACTGATGATCACAGACCTGGGAAAGTTGTTGTGAACTTCATCAGGTTAAACAAGTGTGGAGTGATCTAGAATATGATATGCAGCTTGAAGATCTCGAAAAATGGCAGAATAACCTGCTCCTATCCCCTCGTTTTGGTTTCATTATACTGAGAGCTGGAAACACGGACCATGATGAGGCAAGATGAAAACACACAGGAGGGAAAATCCTGGGATTCTTTACCTAGGGATGTAATACATACATGCAAATGAATGCCTCAGTGTGTGTGGGGGGTGGGGGGAAGCAGGTTTTGATTCAATAGTTCCAAGTGTAGGCTGGACAAGCTCCCCGGGGATACTGAGACGCCTGGCTTCGGGGCCTCATTTTGAGCAGCAGGGGCCTAACGCAGAGGTCAACAAACTTTCTCTGTAAAGAGCCAGATAGTAAATATGGTAGCTTTGTGAAATATATGTTTTCTGCTGCTACTACTCCATTCTGCCAGTGTAGCCCAAGAGTAGCCATAGACAACATGAAACAAATGGGTGTGGTTGTGTTCCAAAAAAATTGTATTTACAAAAACCAGGGGTAGACTGGATTTGGCCTATGGGCTGTAGTTTGCCTATGGCTGGTCTAATACAGTTAAAATCAGTATATCATTCTTATAATGAACATCAGTGAGCTTGTCTCCTGAGCTCCCAATAATTCCCCCATACATGATAATTTATCCTTCCTACAGATCCACCCTCCCCCTACCCACAATCTATATGATTTCAGGAGCAGAGCACTCACTGCCAGGTTCCCACAACAGGACTCTGACTCCAGACTCCAGCAGACTGATTCAGGGTAGGTAGTGGCACAACTCTAAGGGGCATGATTCACATTCTAGTCTAGAAAATACCTTTTGCATAGAAAACAAGGTGAATGGCAACCTCTAGAGTTGTGCAACTTAGCTGAACTGCACACCTGACTAAGTGGGCTACTGATAGTCTTTCCTCAAGATTCTGGAATTGAGTCTAGGAGATTCTGTCCTCTGAAAGGGATGAAGGTGGAGATGGAGCCCCTTTTTTAACCCTGTTGATTGGGATGCAGAGAAAGTTAGTAGTGAAAAGAAACGAAGCAGATATTCAGAGAGAAACAATGGTGAGAGCTGGTGAGAGCTCTCTGGGTTCTCTGTAGCACGGCAGTCCTTGGCTCCAAGCCATTTCTGTGGTCCAGATGCATCCTTGCCCTTGAGTTCTATGAAAGGACCCATATCCTTACAAAAATTCATTTTTCCTTTGCTTAAATCCAGTAGAATTCTGTTACATGCAAACGGCAGTCCTAATAGCATTGGCAAACAACAAAAGAGTACTTCAATAGAATTAAAGTTTGGTAGGATTTTTTTTTTAAATCAGCGTACAGATTATTTCAGGAGCACATATTTTTGTTTGAAACTGGATCTCCCTAACAATAGAGTACATGAAATTTCATAAATATTAAAGTACATCTATATTCTAATGATCTGTATAGTAATAAATAATTGGGGGGGAATGCCTGGGTGGCTTAATTGGTTAAGCATCCAACTCTTGATTTCAACTCAGGTCATGATCTCAGGTCGTGAAATTGAGCACCATGTTGGGCTCAGCGCTGAGCAAGGAGCCTGCTTGACATTCTTTCTCTTCCTCTGCCCCTCCCCCAACCCCACCCTACTCACGCATGTTCTGCCTCTCTCTAATAATAAAAAGTTTAAAAAAATAATTTTTTCAGTTGAATAGTAATTCTCAACCCCTCACTCTTCAGTTAAAGTTCGATGGCAGAGGGGGGAAATAAAAACTCCTTGGGGCAGAAAGGGTTTATTGCAAGGTATCAAATGGCTTACAATATTGTTAGATGGGCTGAAGAAACAGACTCTAGGTTGATCTTCCAGGAACAATTTCTTTTTTTATTTTAAGATTTTATTTATTCATTTGACAGAGAGAGAGCACAAGCAAGGGGAGCAGCAGGCAGAGGGAAAGGGAAAAGCAGGCTCCCTGCTGAGCAAGGACCCCCCCCCCCCCGCCCNCCCCAGTGCAGGACTCAATCCCGGGACTCTGGAATCATGACCCGAACCGAAGGCAGAGGCTTAACTAACTGAGCCCCCCAGGCGCCCCCCAGGAACAGTTTCTAAGCCACACTGCAGAACTGAGCTATGAAGGAGGCTGCTGCTCCTGCCAAGAACAGGAGGCTACCTGCTGAATCAGGGAATCACCACCAGCAGCCACAAGCTCTAGAACCATGCCACCTTTTCCACATCAGAAAGTTACCTGCCAAATGAAGGAGCTGTCACCTCTGCTTCCAGGCCTAGACCAAACTGCTCTCCTTTAAACCATCAGGACCAGTAAGATAGATGCCTTACACTCTCCCTTTCTTTCCCCTCTTAACTCAGTTCATTTTCAGGTCCCAGGTGAATACATTTGATGAAGGAACCCAAATCTCATTCAAAACTCAATACACGGAAACAAATAATCAAATAAAAAAATGGGCAGAAGATATGAACACTTTTCCAATGAAGACATACAAATGGCTAACAGACACATGAAAAAATGTTCAAAAGCATTAGCCATCAGGGAAATTCAAATCAAAACCACATTGCGATACCACCTTACACCAGATAGAATCGCAAAAATTGACAAGGCAGGAAACAGCAAATGTTGGAGAGGATGTGGAGAAAGGGAATCCCTCTTACACTGTTGGTAGAAATGCAAGTTGGTACAGCCACTCTGGAAAACAGTGTGGAGGTCCCTTAAAAAGTTAAAAATTGAGCTACCCTATGATCCAGCAATTTCACTACTAGGTATTTACCCCAAAGATACAGACGTAGTGAAGAGAAGGGCCATGTGCACCCCAATGTTCATAGCAGCATTGTCCACAATACCTAAATTGTGGAAGGAGCCCAGATGCCCTTCAGCAGATGACTGGATTAAGAAGATGTGGTCCATATATACAATGGAATATTACTCAGCCACCAAAAAGAACAATTCCTCAACATTTGCAACAACATGGACAGGACTGGAGGAGATAATGCTAAGCGAAATAAGTCAAGCAGAGAAAGACAATTATCATATGGTTTCACTCATTTATGGAACATAAGAAGTAGGAAGATCGGTAGGAGAAGAAAGGGAAGAAGAAAGGGGGGTAAACAGAAGGGGGAATGAACGGTGAGACACTATGGACTCTGGGAAACAAACTGAGGGCTTCAGAGGGGAGGGGGGTGGGGGAATGTGATAGGCCGGTGATGGGTATTAAGGAGGGCGCGTATTGCATGGTGCGCTGGGTGTTATACGCAAGTAATGANCGCAAATAATGAATCATGGAACACTACATCAAAAACTAGGGATGTACTGTATGGTGACTAACATAATATAATAAAAAATTATTATTAAAAAATAAATAAAAAATAAATAAAATTTGCACTACTAAAAAAAAAAACCAAACCCTAGCAGCAAAAGAGTCTGGAAAATGTAGTTTTAAGCTTTTCAGTTTCAGCATTCAGGAAAGACACACTATAATAAAACTAGAACAGATGTTGAGTAAGCCAGTCCACAGAATCAGCCACACCCCTAATTGACCACACAGTTGTAAAACAAAAATTATATTTTTGTGAAGAAAATTTAAACACAAGCAAACAAACAATAACACAGTAGTTCATTGCATTTGTCAGGCTGATGCTGGCATAATTCAGACTTTCCCTATTTTTGCCAGATATTGTTAGTTATGCATTTATTCCTACTTAGGCATCTGGAAAAGCTTTTAACATCTGAATGATTATGATGAGTAAAGAGATTTATTCATTCATTCATTTATGCAACAAATATGTTTTGAATGCCTGCTACGTTCCAGGCATTGCTTCTGTGCTGCAGCTACAACAGGGAACAAAGGATGTTCCATCCTACCAGGTCAAGATTCCCTATGAAAATTTCCTCCATCCTCTGTGAGGCTGAAAGGATTCAGGAGGTTCTGTTGACAGAGACGAAGACGAAGCAATTGCACTGGTGGATGACCCTTCAATATTTGGCCTTTTAAACCCAAAAGGTACAAATGTTTGGTCAAAGGATGCAATAACATGTAGGCCAACTTTATTGACTTAAAAATTGGGTAAAAATCTAGATTTAAGATTTATTTTAAAAAAGGGGGCGCCTGGGTGGCACAGCGGTTGAGCATCTGCCTTCGGCTCAGGGCGTGATCCTGGCATTATGGGATCGAGCCCCACGTCAGGCTCCTTTGCTATGAGCCTGCTTCTTCCTCTCCCACTCCCCCTGCTTGTGTTCCCTCTCTCGCTTGCTGTCTTTATCTCTGTCGAATAAATAAATAAAATCTTTAAAAAAAAGATTTATTTAAAAAAAGAAAACTTCACTTGACCAAAATTTCACCATTATTTTATGATCCTTAATCATTTTGTCTTGTCTGTTTCACTTCTATGCCAACTAATCTTTGGTAGTATGTAGTGGAAGAGCAAATATAATTAATCTATCCTTGTACTAACATCACTCAGGTAAACACCGTCTTTCAAGGGTCAAATATCTATGCTGGCTTGTTTGTATATTTTACTCCAAATCATATGGATGAAAAACTCTATAAAGTCAAATGCAGAGAAAGATCAAAACAAAGTTTCAGACACCTGCTAGAATCATGACTAATAAAATTACTGATTGGTGCCAAATCAAAAAAAAAAAAAAAGGAAACAAAGAACTGTTCATGAATTTGCTGGTTCATTCACTAAATAAGTATTTATTGAAAACCTATTATATTAGTTATCTATTGCTGCATAACAAATTATCCCGGAACTCAGAGGCTTAAAACAACAATAATCATTCATTATCTCACAGGAAAAAATTTACTGAGGTGGTTCTGGCTTAGATTCTCTCATGAGATTATAGTCAGATGTCAGCCAAAGCGGTAGGTACCTGAAGGCTTGCCCAGGGCTGGAGGATCCACTTTCAACGTGCCTTCCTCCCCAGGCTGGCAAGCTGATGCCAGCTGTTAGTGGGAGGCCTCTGTTCCTCTGCATGTGGGCCTTACCACAGAGTTTCTTGAGTGACCTCACAGCAGCACTTGACTTCCCCTGAACAAGTGATCCGAGAGTAAGAAAGCACCAAGAAGAAGCTGTATTCTTTCTATAACCTCAGAAGTCATGTACCATCACTTCCACCACATTCTGTTAAAAGCAACTTAAAAGGTCTGGCCTACATTCAAAAAGAGAATTAGACTTCCATCTTGGAAAGGGGGGAGTGTCAAAGCATTTGTGGACATATTTTAAAACCACTATACTAGGGCGCCTGGGTGCCTCAGTCAGCTGGGCATCTGCCTTCAGCTCAGGTCATGGTCTCAGGCTCCTGGGATCGAGCCCCACATTGGGCTCCCTGCTCAGTGGAGAGTTTGCTTCTCTCTCTCCCTCTCCTTCTGCTGCTCTCCCCACTTGTGCTCTCTCTCTCTCAAATAAATAAATAAAATCTAAAAAAAATTTTTTTTTAATAAAATAAAACCACTATACCAATTTTGTGCAAGTACTGGGATAAATGCTGGGAGACCATGTGTAAGGCCTCATGGAACTTACAGACAAGAGGAGGAGAGAGGCTTTAATTAAATGAGCACACACACACAAAAGTAAAATTACAACTGTGAAGGAAACTCTGTGAAGGAAAGGCACACAGTGAGAGAGATTAATGGGGGGACCTGGAATATATCTGAAGAGTGATGTTTTAGTCAAAATCTGAAGAATAAATAAGAGCATTCCAGGCAGAGAGAAGGGCATGTGCCCCTGCGGCAAGGAAGAACATGGCAGGACGGAGGATCTAAAAGGTGACTGCTGGGTCTGTAGCAGAATGCAATGGAATGAGAGGAAGCTGGAGAGAGAGGCAGGGACCTAACACAAGTTGAGCTCTCGGTCCAAGTGACTGTTATATGTGAACCTGAGATCGGATGCCTTGGGCCCCCGTCCCCCTCTGCATACTACTTCTAGGCCAGATGAATGTGAAGCTGCAGAGCCGTAGTACCGTCTTGTAGCCAAATCACCACAAGAAGGCTCCCAACTATGCTTGGCCAGTGTGTACTTCTTTCAACCAAGAAACTGTCAAGCTGAACCCCATCCAAAGGGTTCACCTTAACTTTCTAACTCTACTTCCCACTTGTTTTCCACATCCTCTCAATTGACTCAGCCCTCCTTCCTTGCCTGGCTCCCCAATCATTTCTTTGTGTCTTCTTAAACTTTCGTTCTGAAACCTACAAACCCCTTTAGATAGCTCCATCCCCAAGCTTTTCTTAGACTAGAACCTCCACCTTCTGCCTAAACTGAAGCCTATGGTCCCTTGTGAACACCATATCCTCCAAAGCTTTTTCTCCAACCTACTGTCTACTGAAGTTTGGAAGGGAAGGTCAGTGTTCTTCTCACCACCACATAGCTTCCAGACCTTTACTATCTTTCCCTCTTGTTGGTTTTTTTTTTTAAAGATTTTATTTATTTATTTATGTGAGAGACAGAGAGAGCTAGAGAGAACATGAAGGTGGGGAGGGGCAGAGAGAGAGGGAGAAGCAGACTCCCCACTGAGGAGGACCCTGGGACCATGACCTGAGCTGAAGGCAGACACCCAACAGACTGAGCCACCCAGGTGCCCCATCTTTCCCTCTTGTAAAAGAAAAATGATTGTGCCTTTGAGGTTTCACCCTATCCAACTATACCACCTTCCTTTTCTGCACACAAAACTACTATTTTTGAGCCTCTTGTTCATGACCTATCATTCTCTGAAGACTTTGGCATGTGACTCAAGTCTTCCTGTCCTTTACCACTCCTATCACCCTTCTGGTGGTACCAGTACCTATATAGTGAAGCCATCCACTATCCTGGGCTCTCAGTTTCCTTGACTTCCTCACAGTCAGTGACAACTTTCTTCATTCCATCTCAGCCTCCCATGTTCATGGTCACACATACAACTTGTCATCATTGGAATCTAACCACCTCCTAAATAATTTGTTTAAACATCTCATTCTTGAGAGGGCAAACATCACAATTCCCTCTCGTCCAGTTCATTTATTTAAGAATCTCCATGGAAGCCGTTCTTGGCTTTATTGGGACTTCCAACTAATTAGTTTTGCCCATTCTGTCCATCAGCAACCTCCTGTGTTCCCTTCTTGCCTTAAAGATGATCCATCTTTCTCTTGCAAATACTCTCAACCTCTCTGCCCCTTTTTCCTGGCTAGAAAATAATACATCCTCATGGGCTCTGGGACCTGGTATCTTCCCCTTTTGCCTTCTTAGAAAGCTCACTCTTGCCATTATCCCCGTCCCTCACTCCCACCTCATCTTTCCTCAACCCCACCCCCACCATCTCTTTAACTTCTCCTCTATGGCAGAGACGGCTAGTTGTTCACCAAACCCATTTCCTCTTCTTCCTGAGCACACAACTAGACTAAATTTCCCAGCCTCCCTGGCATTTAGGTATGGAGTGTGGCTCCATGTGACTGATGTTATCTGTGCCAGTGTTACCTACGCTGAAGTGATATGTGCTACTTCTAGGCCAGACACATAAAAACATCCCACAAATATCATCTGTGTTCTTTCCCTTTCACTGCTTGATGCAGACACGCTTGGAACCATAGAAGCCTTGTTGAAGATAGGTGAGCCACAAGATGAAGGAAGAGTCTAGGTCCTGAAACGCCATTTAAAGGAGACCTAACTACTTTTGATTTTAAGTTATCAAGACATAAATGTCTATCATGTTTGAGTCATTATGAGTAATTGGGATGGTTTATATAGCAGCTACTTTATCTTAACTAATAAATATCTTACTGGATTATTTCCAGTAAACACTCAAACATGGGCTCAGCCCTCAAACGTGGGCTAGGATCTTCCACATAGAATAGGAAATCCCTCCCTTGATCTAATAGCCTCTTACAACATATTACCCCCACTACTTCCTCAAAATTTTTCTCACCAAGGTCACCAATAACCTCCACATTGCCAAGTCCAGCGGACACATTTCAGTAGCCATCTTATTAGATCTTTCAGCAGCATCTGACTTAGCTGATCATTCTCACCTTCTTGAAATACTTTTTCCTACTTTCTGTGGCAACACACTCTTCTGGTTGGTCTCCTATCAACACATCTACTCCTCTGTCTTCTTTGCTGGCTCATTTTCCTTGATCTGGACTCCAAATATTTTTATTGCACTTGTCATCTCACTCAAACTTTTTTCCCTACGGAATCCCATCCACACCCATACCTTCAATAACTAGCTACGTATCAATAAATCAGATTTTTGTCTCCAACCTAGACCTCTCTTCTGAGCTCTGAATACTCTTTCTCATTTTATGACATTGAACACAGAACCAAGCATCCAGGCCCAGAGACATGAGAGTGAATGTTTGGTGTGTCCAAATCAAACAGGAAAGATAGATTGGACTAGCAGTGGAGAGGATGAAGAATCTGGAGAATACACTTTTATAGCCCCTAGAGTACAGCCTGGATGGATCACTCTAAAGGACTAATGAAACAGAGACACAGTAACAGCTATTTTATTGCATCATTTGCCTACAATGCCCTTCCTCTAAATCAAAGAATTGATTCAGGGTGCAGGTCAGACTTGTGAATTCCAAGAAATATTTAAGTAATAGAGAATGTGTTTTTTAACTAGACATTTGGGGAAATTTTTAAACATTTGAAATTCTTTTTTGTTGGGTTAGGAACATAAACTAGTATTGTGTATAATTTTATTTGTTCAAGATTATTATATTTTGTATATTATGCTCTAAAACATCTTAAATTCAGAATGTAAATTACAAAATCACCAATTTAAATTTTTTTATTATTTTAAAATATTAAAAAATGGAGTCAATAAGCTGCAGAACCTTAAGAACAAAGTATTGTTTGCCAGTTAGTAAAAGCAGGCAAAACTCACGAATAAAAGGGGCAGCTGGGTGGTTCAGTCAGTTAAGCGTCTGCCTTTGGCTTAAGTCAGGATCCTGGAGTCCTGGGATCAAGCCTGACTTTGGGCTCCCTGCTCAGTGGAGAGTCTGCTTCTCCCTCTCCCTCTACTCCTCCCCTGCTCGTGCTTGCTCTCTCTCTCTCTCAAATGAATAAATAACATCTTTTTTAAAAAACCTCACAAATAGGGGTGCCTGGGTGGGTCAGTTGGTTAGGCAACTGCCTTCGGCTCAGGTCATGATCCCAGAGTCCCAGGATTCGGTCCTGCATCAGGCTCCCTGCTCAGCAGGGAGTCTGCTTCTCCCTCTGACCTTCCGCCCCCCCCATGCTGTCTCTCTCACTCTCTCTCAAATAAATAAATAAAATCTTAAAAAAAAAACAACTGACAAATAAAAGATGATGTCAACTTAGCAAAATAGATGTAATTCAACTACCACATTGAGTCCCCGGTCTATTGGAGTTACTCTTTAATATCCAAATACAAATTACTCAAGCCTCTGTCCCACAGAATGTAGAAGTTTGTCCCCTCCCAGTATTTTTTTTTAAGATTTTATTTATGTATTTATTTGACAGAGAGAGACAGTGAGTGAGAGAGGGAACACAAGCAGGGGGAGTGGGGGAGGAAGAAGCAGGCTCCCAGCAGAGGAGCTTGACATGGGGCTCGATCCCAGAATGCCGGGATCATGTCCTGAGTCGAAGGCACACACTTAACAACTGTGCCACCCAGGCGCCCCCGCTCCCAGTGTTTTATATATCCTATGGGAAGGACTCATGTTTTCCTTCTCACTGATTCTCCTGTTCTCCAACTCACAAAGGCTTCCTTCGACCAAGGTTCTTCTTTGGACCTCACCTTCCCATCTTTTCACTTCTTCTCCTCACCGCTCTACTCTCTCCAGGCTACACAGGCCTATTCCCCCAGCTGCCCCAAAACTCCAAATTCCTCTCACTTCTTGCTTTCTTTAGCAGATCAGTTCTGCCCTCTCCAGCCCTCCTCCTCTCCAGGCATTTCTGGGCCCTCCCAAATCTCACACATTGTTTTCCTCAACAGTAAGAACCATTTACCTGTGCCATGAATACTATCTCTGTCCTGAAAGTGAAAATGAACCATGATTTTTTTTTTTGAAGAGGAATTTTTCCCAGTACACAGAGAATATCATTCATCAACATCTGCTTCTCCTGTGTACCTCAGCATATACTGTTCCCTCTGCCTGGAAACACCCCTCACACTCTCCCCCAATCCTCCTCATGGCCCATACATCCTATACAACTTCGAATCTCACTCAGGCATCACTATGTCCTGCACCTGGTATGTGATTGCTGACTGAATAAATACATTAATTATGTCTTCTCAACTCTCAAATACAAAGGCATTCGGTTCTGGAAAAGGTCTTCAGGAAAAATAGACCAAAATTTACTCAGATTTAATCTAATGGGTCTTATATTCTAAGCTACCCTTGCCACCAGTTTCTGCTTTTTCTGCTTTGTCTCTAAAATTTTTACTGGTGGCTCCAAGTTGAAGATTAGCCAAGACTGGAACATGCTTTTCTTTCCTTCCTCCTTCCTCACATTCATTTACTCCTTTAATTGCTGTATTTCCAGAATGGAGCATGGTGCTTGTCAGAAACCCAGCTGCTTCCCTGTGGTCTGTGCAACTTTTTTTTTTTTTTAAGACCTTTCTGGCGTATTGTCATTTGGGCAACATTTGTAGGTTTGCATTTCTGCTTCTGCAAGTGGAATAGCTGCAACACAGGCTATTGGCTAACACAATGCTTTCAGTTTCTTAAACAGTTTTCTCTAGATTGTTGAGAAAAGGGCCACTTTTACAATTTAAGTAAGAAGCAAATTAGAGGAAGGAATGCACTCATTCATTCAGATTCATTCTTAAGGTGGGGACAGATAATACAATATGGCAGTGATATAGCAAAGCAAATGTTTCATCAGCTTCAGTCTTCTGCAAAATGTCATATCAATAACCCGTAATGTATTGGGTGTACTGTTGTTCCCCTTTCAATATATTATAAATGGGAAAGATAGCTATTTTCAATAAGTTTATTATTTCTTGTTCCTGAAAACATTTTATCTATTTGTACCACAAGACACAGAGATTCTTGCCTTTTTTTTTTTTTTAAGATTTTATTTATTTGACAGAGATAGAGACAGCTAGCGAGAGAGGGAACACAAGCAGGGGGAGGGGGAGAGGAAGAAGCAGGCTCATAGCAGAGGAGCCTGATGTGGGGCTCGAACCCATAACGCCGGGATCACGCCCTGAGCCGAAGGCAGACGCTTAACCGCTGTGCCACCCAGGCGCCCCTCTTGCCTTTTTTCTTACACAGATTTTATTATCTAGTCATAATCAGACTCTAAAAGAGGCTTATTCAAACTTGACTGTTAAGCAAACAGGAGAGTAATACACGGTAGTGATTACTACATGGGCTTTGGAATCAACAAATGCCTCCACATACTGGCTGTGTGATTTTGAACGAGTCATTTTAATTCCATGAACTCTAGGATGGTAGATTATAAAACAGAGGGATAGCATACTGACCACTTCAATTAATGACTGTAAGAATCAAATGAGATTGGATTGGTGACAGCAAGTATGGAGCCTGAAACACAGCAAGCACTTAAACAGGAGTTACTACTACTGCTGCTGCTGCTGTTGTTGTTGTTGAGCTCTGTCATGCAATTTTATTAACTGTACGGTATTTTTTCCAGTTTTATTGAGAAATAATTGACATACATCACTGTGTAAGTTTACAGCATACAGCGTGATGGTTTGATTTACGTATATTGTGAAATGATTACCACAGCAGATTCAGTTAACATATATCTTCTCATATTAGTGTGGTGCTTTTAGAATCTGAAAAATTTTCCTATTCCCCTCAAGATTCCTTGTCAGTTTTGATCAGTGGTGTCACTGAAATGTATAAGCAGTAAATATCCTATTTTCATACATGATTTATTCATAAAATCTTGTATGAAAGTCAAATGTTTAAAAATTTAACTTTATTTATCAAGGAAGGGAAAGAGATCTATTCTCAATAAGTAAATACATATATATATATTTATACATATATACATTTATACATTTTTATTTGTATATGTATATTTATACATTTATTTATACATCTATGTATAAATATATATAATCTCTAATTATATCTCTGATTATATATTTCCAGCATTTTAAAACTATTCTTTAATTTTTTTCCCTTTAAAATCAATACAAAATGTACTGAGTTAACACTAGTGGGCATCCAAATGAGAATAAAAAGTCAGCACTTTCAGATTAACCAAATGGTAGCCATTTTATCTCAACTGCAATATGTTTATAAGACATACATTTGACCACCACTATCAGCAATTTCACCTTTCCATTTTCCATTTACTTATGTAAAATATCAGTAAAATGCACAAAAAATTCAAAGTTGGACTAATAGTGTTGTATCCACAAAGATGGCAAAATCAAATTGTTGCTTGATACATGAAATAGAGCAAAAATGTTCACTTATCAGCAGATGTGCAAACATTCAAAATGTTTTATCTAGAGATATCAGTGTAATATACAAAAGTACAGGTTGCAGGTAACTCAAGAACTACCCCTCTGCTCTATTGACAATTTTCTAAAATTCCCACTAATACTTTTTGCAACAATTATTCACCTGAGGATGTTAATGGGCAACTCTTTTTAATGATGGTGGTGTAAGGGAGCGGAGGAGACTTCTGGGCAGAAAATGCTAGGAAGAACCAGAACATACTGTTCACAGCCATGAAGGATTCTTGATGTGTGCAGTCAGCACTAATACATGAGGTATGTAATCATTCAAATATAAATTGGAAGTATATATTTCATGTGCCAGTATTTGCAAACGCCTTGTTTGGATTGGATTGGTTGTTTGTTGCTGTAGTTGTTGTTGTTGTTCTCTTTCTCAGAAAAACTTCCAGTTTGGAAGTGTTTTTATACCAGAATTTCCCTAAACCTCACCAACCTGTAGGTACAAATGAGGTCACATTAACAGATAACCCAAATTGTACTGGCTCAGGCCCACATACAAGTCCATGGACAGCTAGACTGACAGATGACCTGGAAGACTGGGCTACCTATGAGCTTGCTGGTTTATTAAACAGTTACACAAACAGTGGACTCATGCCCAAAAAAATTAACTGGTCTTGCTACATACACCATTACGTAGAAGTAAATAGCCTAATAAAAAGGTAGAATGGATTACTAAAGATTCAGTTTTGATATCATGTTCTCAAGTTTCATCCAAGTTGTAGCATCTATCAGTACTTCATTTTTAAGATTCATCTATTTATTTTAGAGAGAGAGGGAGGGGCACCTGGGTGGCACGGCGGTTAAGCGTCTGCCTTCGGCTCACGGCGTGATACTGGCGTTATGGGATCGAGCCCCACATCAGGCTCCTCCGCTATGAGCCTGCTTCTTCCTCTCCCACTCCCCCTGTTTGTGTTCCCTCTCTCGCTGGCTGTCTCTATCTCTGTCTCTGTCGCATAAATAAATAAAATCTTAAAAAAAAAAATAGAGAGGGAGAACGTGTGAGTGGGGGGAGGGGCAGAGGGACATAATCTCCCCTCTGAGCACAGAGCCCATCAAAGGGCTCAATCGCAGAACCCGTGAGATCATGACCTGAGTCAAAACCAAGAGTCAGACACTTCGCTGAGCCACTCTGGAGCCCTAATACTTCATTTGTTTTAATGGCTGAATAATATTCTATTGTATTAATTATATCAAATTTTGTTTATCCACTCATCAGCTGATGGACATTGGGATGTTTCCACTTTTTGGCTACTATGAATAGTACCGTTGTGAATGTTCATGTACAAGTTTTTGTATGAATGTGAGTTTCATTTCTCTTGAGTACATACCTGCGAGTGGCATTGCTGGGTTGTATGGTAACTCTGTTTAACTTTTTTGAGGTACTTCCAAACTGTTTTCCACAGCAACTGCACCATTTTATGTTCTCACCAGCAATATATGAAGATTCTAATTTCTCCACACCCTCACCTACACTTGTTATTTTCCTCTTAAAAATATTATTATAGCCATCTTTGTGGGTACAAAGTGGTATCCTACTGTGATTTTGATTTGCATTTCCCTTTATGTATCTTTGGAGAAATGTCTATTCACATCCTTTGCCCATGTAAAAAAAA
>NC_048219.1:21543225-21550367 GCF_002007445.2 Ailuropoda melanoleuca
AGTAAATATCCTATTTTCATACATGATTTATTCATAAAATCTTGTATGAAAGTCAAATGTTTAAAAATTTAACTTTATTTATCAAGGAAGGGAAAGAGATCTATTCTCAATAAGTAAATACATATATATATATTTATACATATATACATTTATACATTTTTATTTGTATATGTATATTTATACATTTATTTATACATCTATGTATAAATATATATAATCTCTAATTATATCTCTGATTATATATTTCCAGCATTTTAAAACTATTCTTTAATTTTTTTCCCTTTAAAATCAATACAAAATGTACTGAGTTAACACTAGTGGGCATCCAAATGAGAATAAAAAGTCAGCACTTTCAGATTAACCAAATGGTAGCCATTTTATCTCAACTGCAATATGTTTATAAGACATACATTTGACCACCACTATCAGCAATTTCACCTTTCCATTTTCCATTTACTTATGTAAAATATCAGTAAAATGCACAAAAAATTCAAAGTTGGACTAATAGTGTTGTATCCACAAAGATGGCAAAATCAAATTGTTGCTTGATACATGAAATAGAGCAAAAATGTTCACTTATCAGCAGATGTGCAAACATTCAAAATGTTTTATCTAGAGATATCAGTGTAATATACAAAAGTACAGGTTGCAGGTAACTCAAGAACTACCCCTCTGCTCTATTGACAATTTTCTAAAATTCCCACTAATACTTTTTGCAACAATTATTCACCTGAGGATGTTAATGGGCAACTCTTTTTAATGATGGTGGTGTAAGGGAGCGGAGGAGACTTCTGGGCAGAAAATGCTAGGAAGAACCAGAACATACTGTTCACAGCCATGAAGGATTCTTGATGTGTGCAGTCAGCACTAATACATGAGGTATGTAATCATTCAAATATAAATTGGAAGTATATATTTCATGTGCCAGTATTTGCAAACGCCTTGTTTGGATTGGATTGGTTGTTTGTTGCTGTAGTTGTTGTTGTTGTTCTCTTTCTCAGAAAAACTTCCAGTTTGGAAGTGTTTTTATACCAGAATTTCCCTAAACCTCACCAACCTGTAGGTACAAATGAGGTCACATTAACAGATAACCCAAATTGTACTGGCTCAGGCCCACATACAAGTCCATGGACAGCTAGACTGACAGATGACCTGGAAGACTGGGCTACCTATGAGCTTGCTGGTTTATTAAACAGTTACACAAACAGTGGACTCATGCCCAAAAAAATTAACTGGTCTTGCTACATACACCATTACGTAGAAGTAAATAGCCTAATAAAAAGGTAGAATGGATTACTAAAGATTCAGTTTTGATATCATGTTCTCAAGTTTCATCCAAGTTGTAGCATCTATCAGTACTTCATTTTTAAGATTCATCTATTTATTTTAGAGAGAGAGGGAGGGGCACCTGGGTGGCACGGCGGTTAAGCGTCTGCCTTCGGCTCACGGCGTGATACTGGCGTTATGGGATCGAGCCCCACATCAGGCTCCTCCGCTATGAGCCTGCTTCTTCCTCTCCCACTCCCCCTGTTTGTGTTCCCTCTCTCGCTGGCTGTCTCTATCTCTGTCTCTGTCGCATAAATAAATAAAATCTTAAAAAAAAAAATAGAGAGGGAGAACGTGTGAGTGGGGGGAGGGGCAGAGGGACATAATCTCCCCTCTGAGCACAGAGCCCATCAAAGGGCTCAATCGCAGAACCCGTGAGATCATGACCTGAGTCAAAACCAAGAGTCAGACACTTCGCTGAGCCACTCTGGAGCCCTAATACTTCATTTGTTTTAATGGCTGAATAATATTCTATTGTATTAATTATATCAAATTTTGTTTATCCACTCATCAGCTGATGGACATTGGGATGTTTCCACTTTTTGGCTACTATGAATAGTACCGTTGTGAATGTTCATGTACAAGTTTTTGTATGAATGTGAGTTTCATTTCTCTTGAGTACATACCTGCGAGTGGCATTGCTGGGTTGTATGGTAACTCTGTTTAACTTTTTTGAGGTACTTCCAAACTGTTTTCCACAGCAACTGCACCATTTTATGTTCTCACCAGCAATATATGAAGATTCTAATTTCTCCACACCCTCACCTACACTTGTTATTTTCCTCTTAAAAATATTATTATAGCCATCTTTGTGGGTACAAAGTGGTATCCTACTGTGATTTTGATTTGCATTTCCCTTTATGTATCTTTGGAGAAATGTCTATTCACATCCTTTGCCCATGTAAAAAAAATTGAGTTATTTGTCTTTTTATTGTTGACTTAAAAGAGTTCTTTATTTATTCTAGATATTACACCCTTATCAGATATTTGTTTGAAAGTATTTTCTCCATTCAGTGGGTTGTATTCTCACTTTTTTGGTGTTGTCATTTGAATCACAAAAGCTTTTAATTTTGATAAAATCCAATTTATCTTACTTTCTTTTGTTGCTCAGGCTTTTGGTGTCATATCCAATAAATCATTGCCTCATCTAACATCAAGATGACTTATACTTATGTTTTCTTCTAAGAGTTTTATAGTTTTGGTTCTTATATTTAAGTCTTTGATCCATTTTGAGTTAATCTTTTTATATGGTGAGTTAGGGGTCCAAAATATTTTGTATATTGATATTCAATTGTGCCAGCATCATTTGTTGAAAAGACTACCTTTTCCCCCACTGAATGGTCTTGACATTCTTAACAAAAATCAATTGACCATGGGTATATGGATTTATTTCTGGACTCTCAATTCTATCCCATTGATCTATAGGTCTATCCTTATACTAATAGTCTTTGTTTGCTTACCAGTTGATCATTGTGAGTAGAGAGCTCTGGGGTCAGAAATGCTGAATTCAAATCCTGGTTCCGCTATTTACTTATTGTACAACTCCAGGCAATTATTTAACTTCTCAGAGCCACAATTTTCACATCTGTAAACGGAGATAATAAGAGGACCTATTCCACAGGAAAGCTGTGAATAATAACTGGGATAGTGTGCATAAAGCACTTAGTATCTGGAATATAGTAAGTGCTCAGTAAGTATTACTATCATTTTATTATACAGTATGTGTCAGGCAGGAACAGGCAAAAAGAGACACCATTTATCTAGAAACGTTGAAGGGAGTTATGTAATAGGTATGGTACTTCAGCTTGCTCAGATTGAGCACCGGATACATGTAATAAACTACAAAAGATACCAAAATGAGTAAGGTATAGCCTAGGCCTCTTCCTATCTTTGTTGAAATCATTGATGACTTAGCATTCAGTCTATAAAGTATATTCAAAAAAGGGAACTCAGAGGCTGCCACATCTAGGTGAGATGATACATGAAGATGAGTGATTCCTACGGTTTCTGTATTTGGGTCAGACTTACAAGGCTGCCACTCAAAATGGCCTCAGGCTGCTTAACGTTGGTCAGTCCAGTCACGTGATACAAATGCAGCTGCAGCGATAAGGTAGGCATCTGGTACAGCCCAGTGTTCACATGCAGGTAGATTACTTAAGAGGTAATCCTGGCAACCAAAGTCGGGGACTAGGGAGAGGGAAACAAAAGAAGGGAAAGCTATTTCAAGAGCGCGTGCCTGAGATATGGCATCTGGGTGGCTCAGTCAGTTAAGCATCTGATTTTGGCTCAGGGCATGATCTCAGTGTGGTGAGATGGACCCCTGCATCGGGCTCCATGCTGGGCATGGAGCCTGCTTCAGATTCTCTCTCTCCCTCTCCCCTTTCCCACACCCTCCCTCCACTTTTGCATGCTCACTCTCTCCCTAAAAGAAAAAAAGAAAGTGCATGCCTGAGTTGATCACAGCTGTGGAAAATGGGGCTTGATCTTATTGGAATGTTCTGAGGAGCTATGGCAAACTGCCTCAAAAGTGTCTGCCCATCATCCATAAGAGAGGAGCATTTATCCTTCAACTCCCATCTCCTTTTGGTCAAGAGTTGTCTCATGATGTGTTAAACCCTCACAATTCCTAGCAGCACCAGTATGAATGCAGGTAGCTCTTACAGAAGCCCTGAGACAGAAAGTAAGAGATGTGGAGGAGCTGAGATGAGTTGCTGCCACATAACACTTGTGTGAAGCTGGTTCCCCAGCAATGATGGTGTCAAAGGAGGACCTAGAGGATATGAGGAGGGTACAAGAGATAGCCAGTACAGTGAGTAAAGCAGCCATTGGCTGGCCTTCAGCGCAAGATTTATTGTTGTTTTTTCCTGGTGGTTGACATCATCTACTGGCAGGAGCAAGGAGCTGAGATTAGAGTCCTAGGGGAACAACACATCTCTGTTCTTTATCTCTTACTGAGCTCTCTCCCCAAACTGGGAATGAAGTACATGCTTTTTCCTGATTACAAAGGCTGGCAATTTAAAACAGCGAAGGACAAAGAGACGCAAGCTCCTAGAAGAGTTGAGACAATGTTCTGAATGTAGAAGACAGTGTGACAAGTGTCTCAGTGAGTAGTGTGTTACGGGGATGGAGACGAAGAAAGGTTATCCACTGGGGAAAATGATGAGGGTTTCAAGTGGAAGATGGATTTGGAACAGGCCTTGGAAGGACAGATGGAGTTGGGTAGACATGTTCTTGGGCTTAAGGACTCAGCAACATCCCCAAAGGGCCCTCTGCCTGGAGGGAAAATGGAACCGAGGAAGACAAAATCTAGCAGATCTTAGAGAAAACAGAGAACAATTTAAAGGGGTAAAAAGAAACAAAAATCTAAAAGTGAACCTTCACATATTGCATGGTGCACTGGGTGTTATATGCAAATAATGAATCATGGAACATTGCATCAAAAACTGGGGATGTACTGTATGGTGACTAATATAACAAAATAAAAATTATTTAAAAAATTTTTAAAAATAAATGAAAAAAATAAAAGTGAATCTTGCTGTTGCCCCTTTTAGCTAGGAATGTATATTAGTTTCCTATTGCTTTTATAACAAATTACCACAAAATTAGTAGCTGCAAACAATACAAATTTGTTAGATTGAAGTTCTAGAGGTCAGAAGCTCAAAATAGGTCTCCCTGGCCTAAAATCAAGATTATTGGCAGGGCTGTGTTCCTTCTGGAAGCTCTAGGAGATAATCCATTTCCTTACCTTTTCCAGCTGCCAAAGACAGCCTTCGTTCCTTGACTTATGGCTTCCTTCTACCTTCAAAGTCATCAAAGGTGGATTAAGTCCTTGCATCGAATCACCCTAACCCCTGCTTCCATTGTCACATCCCCTTCTCTAACTCTGATTCCTCTTCTGCCTCCATCTTCCACTGTTAAAGACCCTTCTGATTATATTAGGTCCACCTGGATAATCAGCTGATTGCAACCTTAATTCCCCTTCGCTATATAACATAACATAGCGACAGGTTCCAGAGATTAAGATACAGGTTTCTTTGAGGGATCATTATTCTTCCTACAGAAGGGATAAGAGAATAAAAACTCTTTCCAGTCCTTTCCATGTTGTCTGAGCAACCTGGCCTCCATTGTTGAGAGAGTTTTTGGCATTCATGGGCTTTATTTTGGCCAGCGCCATCTGATAGTACATCTTGCCTGCTGCAGCCTCACAGAGGGGTTGAAGGCAGTGACAACGTGTGCCTGCACTCCTCCCTTTACCCAGGATATCTTCAGTATTCCTCACTGCTGCTCTGTAGCCTCTCCAGTTCAGGCGCTGGCCCTTTCCAGCTCCTGCCCTTGGGCATCCTCCAAAGAAGGGGAAGGAGTCTCTTTCCTCCAGCTACTTTCTGTGTAAGAAAAACTGTAGATGGCGGGGAGGAGTCATACTGACTACATACCCACACAGGACTCTACTCAGTCACGTGTCTCGTGAAAGAGACACGAATCAAACCTATGTACCAATACTAAATAAAAACCACCGAATTGCACACTTTAAAGTTGAGAATTTTTTTTAAAGATTTTATTTATTTATTTGACAGAGAGGTAGCAAGAGAGAGAACACAAGCAGGGGGAGTGGGAGAGGAAGAAGCAGGCTCCCAGTGGAGGAGCCTGATGTGGGGCTCAATCCCAGAACGCCGGGATCACGCCCTGAGCCGAAGGCACACGCTTAACGACTGCGCCACCCAGGCGCCCCTAAAGTTGAGAATTTTATAGTGTTTGCATTACGTATCAATAAAAACAATGTTACAAAAAAGTCTGTGGCAAGATTATTCATCCCTTCCTTAAGTAATTCATGTATTTATATGTTCTTTGATTCAGCATATATTAATTGAGGGCCTACTAACTGTGAGTGCCAACTCTGCAGGAGGACACTCTGGGAGCCATCTTTTTTGATGCCATTTCGGCTTAACAACTGTCTTCCTGAAGAATGACCTCTCCCACACCTGCCTACAAGGTTGGGGCCCTGGGACTCAGCACCACATGTGTCTGACTTGACTCTAACCCCTTAACCCCAGCCGGTTGGACTCAAGCTGGGCAAATCAGATTTTCTCTCCCAAAAAAACTGGAACTTGGTTTTGGCCCTCTTCTCTCCACACACGCCATATTATGCCTCAAAGATGGCACTCTTCCCCACAGCTGCATTTCTATTACAATGATTTCCAAATCTATATCACCCAACCAGACCACTCTCTGAAGCTCCACAGGTGTCCATCCCACAGCCCCTGGGCAGCTCCACGTGGATGTCCCACGGATACATCAAACTGTCTGAGCTTTCACTTTGCACACATCAGAGGCTGCTTTCTGTTGTCTTTTCCTGATAGGAGCGAATGTCCCAATCAAAGCCTCCGGATCCTGAGGCAGGGACTGTGCCCTGGATTTCTTTGTGTCTTCCACAGTGTCTGGCACAAAAACTCATACTTGGTAAACACTGATTAGTCAGTGGGTTGAGTTAGGGCTAACTACTCAGATCAACTATAGGTCCATTTTAGCAAAGTCTATAGGCAGATATTGTCAGGGTTGAATTACTTTGGTGATTAGTAGATGTTTGGGGTTTTTTGTTTTTTTTGTTTTTTGTTTTAGCTAAGTCAATATACTAAAAATAAAATTAACTCTTAGAGTTCCCAGTTGCTTTCAGACATGATGTGATTTATCACAATTCCCACCCAGAGGAACAGAGAAAAGTCCCAGGGCTTAAGAAAATGGGAGGTGCCATTTTATCTTTTGTTTCTCTTGCCTTTGGAGATGTGTCGTGAAAAAGGTTGCTCTGGCCGATGTCATAG
>NC_048219.1:21550467-21635364 GCF_002007445.2 Ailuropoda melanoleuca
TATTAGCATAACTGAGTCTTTGCTGTATGCTAGTTACTGACATATGTCTACATTCCTGTTATGAGCTGAATTGTGTGACCCCAAAATTCCTATGTTGAAGTCCTAACCCCCAGTACTTCAGAATATGACCATGTTTGGAGATAGAGCCTTTAAAGAGATAATTAAGGTAAAAAAAAAAGTAGGCCCTAATCCCATATTCCCGTTGTTCTTACAAGAAGAGGAGATTAGGACACAGACACATACAGAGGAAAGACTATGTGAAGAGACTGGAGGAAGATGGCCATCAACAAGGAGAGAGATCTTAAAAGAAACCAACCTCTCAGAAACCTTGATCTTAGACTTCTAGCCTCCAGAATTGTGAGAAAATAAAATTCTGTTCTTTAAGCTACCTAGTCTGTGGTACAGGCATACTTTGAATATATTGTGGGTTAGGTTCCAGACTACTGCAATAAAGTGAATATTCCAATAAAGAGAGTCAAGTGAGTTTTTTGGTTTTCTAGTGCATATAAAAGTATGTTTACACTGGGGCGCCTGGGTGGCACAGCGGTTAAGCGTCTGCCTTTGGCTCAGAGCGTGATCCCGGCGTTATGGGATCGAGCCCCACATCAGGCTCTCTGCTATGAGCCTGCTTCTTCCTCTCCCACTCCCCCTGCTTGTGTTCCCTCTCTCACTGGCTGTCTCTATCTCTGTCGAATAAATAAATAAAATCTTTAAAAAAAAAAAGTATGTTTACACTATACTGTAGTGTATTAAGTGAACAACAGCATTGTCTAAAAAAAAAACAATATATATACCTTAATTTAAAAATGCTAACCATCATCTGAGCTTTCAATGAGTGGTAATCACTGATCACAGATCACCATAACAAATATAATAAAATATTGTGAGAATTACCAAAATGTGACAGAGACACAAAGTGAACAAATGCTATAGGAAACATCGTTTGTTTTTGTTTAGAAACAGAGAGACCAAGAAGAGCACTAGCAGGAGGATGGGGGGAGGGGGGAGGGGCAGAGGGAGAATTCCAAGCCTCAAGCAGGCTCCAAAGTCAGTGCTCAGTATGAAGCCCAACACGGGCCTTGATCCCATGACCCCAAGATCATGACCTGAGCTGAAAATCAAGAGTTGGAAGCTTAACCAGCTGAGCCACCCAGCACCCCAGGAGCAAATGCTGCTGGAAAAATGGAGCCAATAGATTTGCTCAGTGTTGCCGCAAACCTTCAATCTGTAAGAAACAGTACCTACAATAAAGTGAAGTACAATAAATTAAAGGTAGCCTATACAGCACCTTGTCATGGTGGACTGAGCAAACGAATACAGTTTTATTTAATCCTCCTACCAACCCTGCAAAGTAAGTTCATTAGCTTCACTTTATAGATAAGGAAACTGAAGCACAGAGAAGTGAAGCGACTTTCCTGATCCTTCAGCCCATAAGGGACAGGGTGGGGATGGAAGCCCAGGTTTGCATGACATACAGAGCCCACTGCGACCAGTGTCTTTTGTTCTAGAAGCTACAGGCCATTTGTAGATTTGGTAGAAGTGTGGTATGCTCCTGCTGACCGCCCCTCTCTCTCTGACCTTTATGTGTTCTCTTGATCTCTCCCTTTCTCTGAGTACCTCCAGCTCAACCCAGGCATTGTGGATGACTCCCTGGAAAAATCAGTTCCTTGGTTTCACTCAAGTCACTTAGAAATTTTTGAGTGCCCTTGTGTAGATGCTCTTCCTCAAAACCCTCACATTTTAGGGCCCATCTTACCCCAAGATTCCCACCTAGAATCGGGGGAGGGGGGGCTCTCTCCACTACTTTTCCCATCTAGAAAGACAGGCAGAGGGCAGGACAACTGTCCAAGAAGAACACAGCACCAGTCTGACCTCGTAGAGCTTCCCATTCATCATTCTATTTAATCCTCACAACAAACCTATAAGTTGGGCATTATTATCATCTTCATTTTACAGATGAGAAAACAGAGGCGGGGCGCCTGGGTGGCTCAGTCGTTAAGCGTCTGCCTTCAGCTCAGGGCGTGATCCCGGTGTTCTGGGATTGAGCCCCGCATCAGGCATCTCCGCTGGGAGCCTGCTTCATCCTCTCCCACTTCCCCTGCTTGTGTTCCCTCTCTCGCTGGCTGTCTCTCTCTCTGTCAAATAGATAAATAAAAATCTGAAAGAAAGAAAGAAAGAAAGAAAGAAAGAAAGAAAGAAAGAAAGAAAGAAAGGAAGGAAGGAAGGAAGGAAGAAAACAGAGGCATCAGGCAGTTAAGAAGCTTGCCCAATGCCCATAGGTAGACTGGGGAGTCTGTGAAGGCTTACTTGGAAAAGTATATTGAAACTGAAGGAGGAGTAGAAATGGAAGAATAGCATGTGCGAAGATCCTGTGGCAGGAGAGCCTTGTGTTTGAGGGGCTAAGGGAAGAACGTGTGGCTGAGCACAGAGTAGGAGAGAAGAACGAAATGAGCCAGGAGCCAGGCTAGACAGGGCCTCAGAAGCCTCGCTAAAGGTTTGGGTCTCTGTTACAAGAGCAGCAGAAGCCATCAGCAGGTTTTAACCAGGGAGATAACAGAATCAGGTTTCCAGTTTGAAAAGATCTTTCTGAAAAGAGTGTAGATAAAAGATTATAGGGAGGGTGAGATGCAGGGAGACCATTGGGGTCCACAGCAGTAATCTAGGCAAGAGATGCTAGTAATATGGACAATAGCAGTGGAGATAGGAGTGGAAATGAAAGCAACTAAATGCTTTTAAGAGCCATTTCAGAAGGAAAATTGACAGCATTTGGTGATGGATTTGGCATGGGGTGAGAGAGGTTGAGAGGTCCCATGTTTTTGACTCGTGCAACTAGCTGGGTGGTGAATAGTTCCTTCAGAGAGGGGACACTGGACAAAAAGAGGGTGTGCACAAAATTATGTATTCAGCCATGGGTATGTTAAATTTGAGGTAAGACACCCATGTGCAACTATCCAATAAGCAGTTAGATGTGAAGGTTTGGAGGTCAAAAGGAAGGTATGGACTGGAGATGGATATTTGGGAATTGTATCTAGGGACATTCCATCTACTAAGCACGCTAGGTCCATTAGTTCTCCAGTACTTTTAGGGATCCAAAAAAAATGCTTTAATCTTCTTTAAGTCAGAAGAAAAAACAAACTTTTAAGTCAAATATGTTTTAATGTACAATATTAATATATTCATCTTTATGCCAATGCAATCATAAAAATGTAATTTAAAAAGAAATTGTTCTGTAAGAAGGAACCACAGAAGCTATAATGCTGCCTTGGTTGTATCAGGAAGAATGCTTTCTGCTCCAAATATCGGCAAGCACATTCTCTTCTGCAGTGACGATATTTAATTTCCCTTGTTTGAGGAAGTTCAGCATTAGGGTGGCCTCTGGGGCCGGCAGACCACGTGCTGTCAAGGACAAAGACGTCTTCCAGCTCCGTGCTCTGCCGTCCTTGCTGTTGGATACATCTTCAGCTGCTGGTACAATGGCTGCATTAGTTACAGTCCACATTCAGGGCTGACAGCATTCCCAGCAAGAGTCACTGTTGCTTCCAGGGGCCCTCTCCTAGGAGTGAAGAAACCTTTCCTAGAAGCCCCCAGAAAATGTCCCCTTAGCCTCACTGGACAGGACCAGAGAATATCCCCATCTCTAAACCAATTACTGGCAAGAAGCCTGGAATATTAATATGATGGACTCAGAGTAATCATCTGGGGTGGTATTGAAGTTAAGGAGTCAACCATAATGCCTAGTTTAGAAGTCTGCCTCCAGGAGGTGAGAATCGAAGCCAAAAGCGTGGATGCACTCCCCTGGGAGAGTGTGCAGAGGGAGAAGCACGAGGGACACAGAAGCTTCAGCATGGCCAACATCTACTGAGGGCTACTGCTGCCGAGACTGAATCAGTTATGGGTCCTGCTGCAGAGGAACTCCCTGTCGGACGGAAGAGATCTACCGTGAAACACACTTATAAATGGACTAGAATTACAGCTGGGGTCAACACAGGGCCTATGAGAGCAGACTGGGTCGGAGTCTCAATGTATATTAATAATTGTGTGACCGGGCAGGTTTCTTCAGCTCTCTGCCTCAGTTTCCTCTCTGTAAAGCACCCTATGCATAGGAAATATCAAATAAAGGCAGTTTTTATCATTTCACTATCATTCACATTATACCATATTTAGGGGGTGGGAAGCCATTGGAAGGGAATTAGGCAAGTGTCCTGGTCAGATCTGTGTCTTGGTTAGATGGCTTGGGCAGGTTGTGCCCTGTGTCTGCCCTGGGTTTCCTCTTCACTAGGTCACCATGAGCCACTCACTGAGTTTCCTTCCAGCTGCCTCCAAGGCTGAGTGCCACCAAACCCCTGCAGGCCCCAGCAGCATCTCCACAAAATCCCTGTGTTGGTTTTAGCAGCGTTCCTGTGCCTTGGAATCAGGATGAATTACTGTCCCTCCTTTCACCCCTGTCCCCTTGCATTGTTGCCACTCAAAGAAATTAATCAGGCTTATTAAGCATGACCTCCCTTTTGTGAGCCCTGCTCTTAGTCTGCTGATCTGTACCTGTCTGCTGCTCTCCTAGCTTGGTTCCAGAGAGGCCTCAGCTTCCCTTGGTCCTCTGGTGGGGGCAGGGACAGACGGTCAGTGGCCACATCTTTTGTTGTTTGCAGAGACTGACACACCGGACTGGATCGGACAAAAGCAGGACACTCTGCTGTAGCGAGCACAAGGCTCTTTGTTGCCATGGCTGTGGAAAAAATAGGAACAAAAAGGATAAATGTTGCGTCCAAATATGCTAATAATTAACACTTAGCACCATGGATATAAAAAGCACTTAATACTAAATTACTATGATCATAATAGCTGTTCTTTATTCAGCCCTATTCCATATGGCATCATGGCTTGGTAGTTAGGTATGCCTGAGCTGGAACCTGACTGTCTGGGTCCAATTCTAGACCTGCTATTTACCAGCTCTGTGACTTTGGACAGGTTACTCAGTCAAGCTCCTCAAGTCACAGTTTTGCGTTTATAAAGCATAGACAATGGAAGTATACAACTCATAGGGCTATATGAGTCCATGTTATGCTTATAAACCCCTTAAACAAGGTGTGCCACATAATAAGCACTAAATAAATGTCATATTTTTATATACCAGATTTAGGGCTTTATATACATTGGTCAACGAGTTTAGATCGCAAAACAAACTTGTCGCATCGACATTATTATTATTCCTATTTATCAGTTGAGGAAATCAAGAGTCAGAGACGTCGAGTAACTCTCCCAAGGTCACCCAGCAAGAAAGTAGCGGAAACCAATTCTGTTTGACTCTAAAGTCATGTGCTTTCCACTACACCAAGTCACTGTCTTCCATGAGCTATTGGTAAGAGGTCCCACATCAGTGCCATGTTGTATCATTGGTGACTATTTCACAAAATCCTCCTCCCTTTAGTCAAGTCGGAGTATTTGAGGTATTTTTAGAATGAAGGACCCAAGAGTCCTGTGTACAAAGCAGCTTTATTGATGGTTTCCCTCCTCCCCAGTCCTCCTCTATGCCCGGTGTGTGAGGCCCAGTTCTCTGGTAGAAGTTGCAAGGCCAGCTAAGGAAGAGCAGAGAGCTCTGGGGAGGACTCTCTTAAGTTCCAGCTCTCAGATGACTTGACTGGCAGAGTGGAGCCAGGGGCAGAACCTGGCCACAGGGCGCCAAGCCATACCAGGTCCAGGGGTGGGCAGGTCTGCAGACAGCTCTTACACCCCAAAAGTCTTTGGACATCACCAAGGAAATAAAGTAAAATGGCATAACCCGAATCACTTTCTTGCCAGAGAACTTTACACTCTTAAAGGAATCCAAAGTCTTATACTTCCTGTGGAGCAGACATCTGGCAACCAGACCGGTGAGTGCCCATCAAGGCTCTGACCATTGCCCAGCCCAGTCAGGCCTTTGCCCATACCTCTACACAACAAAGTCAGTCCTCTGCTCATAATTCTACACACCAACTCTTGTTGAGTACTCAGAGGCAGCTCAATTGCTAAAGAGCCACCTAGGCAAAAATAAAACCCAGTCCTACAATAGCTCTGGAAAAGAGAAGTGGCTGTCTATATCATTAATTGCAACCATTCACTGAGCCCAAACTTTGGGCAAGCCACTGTACTTAGCATGACCCTTGTCACAAATTCCACCTATCCTTCTACCCTCACTTGTCCTTCTAGTTCATGGCTGGCTCCTGATGGCTTCTCCCCTGTGCCTCTCCCATGTCCAGATGTCCACTTGCAATCAAATAAGAACTGGCTGGTTTTATCCTGGACTCTAGGAAACACAACCCTGGCTCCTCAGTGAGGACACAACTTGGTGTCAGGACAATGGCCTCTGATGGGGTCTCCTTAGAGATCCCCAGGCTATGTCCATACTTAGTTCAAGATGGCAGAGCCCACTTATCTGTGGACAGGTGAGCTGTCTATGCTATGGGGACCTCCCACACACCCTGATCACAGGCCTCTTCCTCAATCCCTTCAACCTATACCTGCCTCTGGCCTCCTACAAACACAATCAGGACTCCCAAATGAAGAAGGAGCAGGAGGGAAATGGTCGGGCTGTAGATTCAGTGAAAATAGCAGGAGCTCTGTAGTCAGACAGACATAGGTTTGAATTTCACCATGTTACTTAACAGCTGTGTGACTTAGGCTGGTCACTTAACCTCTCTGAGTATTATTTTCTCATCTCCAAAAAGGGGAATTATCTTCTGTACTCTTTGGGTTTCTTTGAGGATTAGACACAATATATATGTGTGTTATGCCCGGTGGCACTCAACCAATGTCAGACATAGGTGGGTCTCTTTATATTCATTAAAACTATATATACTTTCTGATCCCAGGGTCCTGGGATTGAGCCCCACATCGGGCTCCCTGTTCAGCGGGGAGTCTGCTTCTCCCTCTCCCCTTGCCCCTGCTCTCTCCCTCTAATAAATAAGTAAAATCTTAAAAATAAAATAAAATAAAAGTATATATACTTTCTGTCCCTAAATTCTTTTTTTTTTTTTAAAGATTTTATTTATTTATTCGACAGAGGTAGAGACAGCCAGCGAGAGAGGGAACACAAGCAGGGGGAGTGGGAGAGGAAGAAGCAGGCTCATAGCAGAAGAGCCTGACGTGGGGCTCGATCCCACAACGCCGGGATCATGCCCTGAGCCGAAGGCAGACGCTTAACCGCTCTGCCACCCAGGCGCCCCGACTGTCCCTAAATTCTTAAAACCAATGGTCTGCGAGGTCAGCCCACCAGTGGTGTTGCTATGATGAGTTTGGCTGGGTTATAGCTAAGTTCTCCTGCTAGGCCTAGACCTTAGTCTCATGCAGACATGGAAGTTTTGGCCCCTCTGATCATGGTTTGCCTGGGATTGTCTCAGGTTAAGGACTGAAATTTCCACATCCTGGGAGCACTGGAAAATCCAGTCTTGGGAAAACTGGGATGATTGGTCACCCTATCAAGGCAGCTGACCCAGAGCAGGTGGAGTAGTTGTCAGACCTGAGAGAAGAAGCTGGGCTTCACATAACCTCTCCCAGCTGGAGGGACCGGCCTGGTAGACACCTACTCAGCCCTTCCTTCTGGGCTCCCAGCCCAGGGCCTGTTAAACAGAGGTCGTGGGTGACACCTAGAGGTTATGCTAAAAACTGCAGTCTGATAATCACCGACCAGCCCCTTGAGACCTCAGTTTGTTCATTAATAAATATGGAGGCACTGAACGTGTCTTGGGGGTCTTGGAAGACATCCTCAAACAAGTTAAGCTGAAACCTACTGATTGATAAAGTGTTAGCCAGGTCAAGGCAAGTGGGAAAGAAAGTATTCTAGGCAGGAGGGAGCAGCAAATACCAAAGCTCTGAGTGGGAAGAAGCCCAAAACTTTCAAGAAACTACAGTATGGGGGGAGGGGTGGTGACAACAAAAGTTGGAAAGGTTGTCAGCAGCTAACCAGCTAGGGGAAATTTTTTTGTCTTTACCCTAAGTGCAAGCAGAATTTAGTGAAGTAAAACCTTCAGGACAGTAACATAATCAGATCTACATTTTTCAAAGCTAACTCTGGCCACAAGGTAGAGACTGGCTAGGACAGTAGTAAACCTAAAGCCAGGCAGGCAATTAGTAGTGTCCAGGTGATGCAGAAACAGTGAGACTGTCTGCACTTGGGTGGCTCCGAGGGATGAAGAGGAAGGTGATGGTTTGAGAGATGTTACGGAAATAGAAAGGGCAGGGACACGGTGATTGGAGGTGAGGGGTGAGAAACAGCAAGGTTCAAAAATGATGTAGGTTTCCAAACTGGATCACTGGAGAACAGTGCTGAGATGGGAGCATGAGAAGAAGGGGGACAATGTTGGGCATGTTCAATCTGAGGTGACAGTGGGACATCCAAATCAAGACGGCAAATAAGCAGTTGAATAAAGATTAGGAAGGGGACATAAATATGGGGATTATCTAGCAAGGAGATGGTAACTGAAGCCCTGAGCAGCACCAACACTTAAAAATAGGCAGAGGCATACACAACTAATGAAGCATCAAACTTTACATCGGAATCCGGGGATGTACTGTACGGTGATTAACATAATATAATAAAAAAATCATTAAAAAAAATAGGCAGAGGCAGAGGAGAGAGAACGGGCTAAAGGAAAACCAAGTGAGTATGAAAAGGTGGGCAGGAGTATTTCAGAAAGTAGACGGTGGTCAACTGCATAAAATATTTCTGAGGCGGTGAGATGAGATCTGAAAATTGTCCACTGAACAACGTGAGCATCGTTGGTGACCTTAAATCCTTTTAAGGTGGAATGATGGGCAGAAAGACAAATACTGCATGATTTCACTTATATGAAGCTCCTAGAGCAGTCAAAAGTAGACTGGTGGTTCCAGGGGTTGGGGGAGGGGAGGGTGGGGCCTTCTTTAATGAGAGAGTTTCAGCTGGGGGACAGGGAAAGTTTCCCTAGATGATGGTGATAGGTGTACTTAATACCACTGAACCATGCACTTAAACATGGCTAACAAGGAAATATTACTATGTTATGTGTATTTTACCACACACGCATACACACACAAAAGTCACCTTCTCTGAGAGGTCTTCCAGGCCACCCTTTGTAAAATGTCAAGCCCTCCACGGATTAGGAGAGCAACGGCATCAGGTGGAGGCGGGGCAGGAGCAGGGCGAGAAAGGCTGGAGCTTCCGGCGCCGCCTCCGTGAGAAGAGGACTGGGAAGGAGCGCGGGAGGGCGGGCTAAGCTGAGGCCGAGGGTGACACCTAGAGGTCATGTTTAAAAACAGCGGCTGATAATCACCCACCTGGTCCTGGAGGGAAGGAGGGTTGCGGGGTGGGGCCTGAGAGGCGCGAGTTCCGGGAGAGGAACTTTCAGGTCCTGAGCCACCAGCTTTTTTTCTCCAAATCTTGCTTGGGACCAGTGGGCAAAAGATTGTTGAGAGAGAAGTGGGGTTGCAGAAAGAAATAGGTGCAGCTGAGAGACTGACAGAAACGAGAAGGGGTTTGTAGGAGCCATACAAAGGGCCTATCTTCCTATAGCATCAGTTTCTCTGGACCAATTTGGGAAGGAAAAGAAAACCTGTAACATTTTAATATTTTTTAAAGTCTTAAAGGAACATTACTATTCAAAGGCAAATTTCTCTAGAATTTTTAAGCTAAAACATGACATTGATAAGAAATTCCGTGCTGGGGGAGGGAGGTGGAGTGGGTTAGGAATTCTGGCTCCTCCCCCAGCTAGTGTGGGTTCCCTTTGCTCTAAGTTTAGGGGCTGAGAGAAAGCCGCGCCAGGCACCGAGTGAAGGCAGCTATTGTGATCTCCGAGGGCGGGGAGAAGGGGGGCTCAGGGCCCAAGGGCGTGGCCCATCCAGAGGCTCTGGGAAAGGGCAGTCCCGCGTCCCCGCTGCACCCTCGGCGACAGGGTCTGGGTGGGAGGGGGAGAATGTGAGCCGCAGCCACTGGCGCCGCCCCCTCGCTCCGGCTCCACCCTCGCTCTGGCTCCACGTGGTTTTCGCCACCCGCCGCGCAGACCCGGTGGTCCCAACGCCTCTCTGGACTGGAGAGGGCGTGGCCAGGAGAGCCGCGAGCCCCAGAGGGGGTCGGTCTGTGACTTCGCCTCGGAAAAGAGCGAGGAACCGCTCTCCGGGCAAAACTGGACTCCACAGGCTTCCGACGACAAACCTGGGACGGAGAGTCCGGGAGTCCTGAAAAGAGCGGTGAGCGGCCCTAGGAGAAGGACGAACCAGGGTCACCATCCGGACCGCCATGGCCGTGCACGCCCGTCGTCTGTGCCACATTGCCTTCCACGTGCCCGCGGGGCAGCCCCTCACCCAGGATCTGCAGCGTCTCTTCGGTTTCCAGCCCCTGGCGGTGCGGGAAGCAGAAGGCTGGCGGCAGCTGGCCTTGCGCAGCGGCGACGCGGTCTTTTTGGTGAACGAAGGCGCAGGGCCGCGGGAGCCGCTGTACGGCTTGCACCCACGTCATGCTGTGCCCAGCGCCACCAACCTGTGCTTCGACGTGGCGGACGCGGGCGCCTCCGCCCGGGCGTTGGTAGCGCGGGGCTGCAGCATGCCGGTGCCCCCGGTTAGCGTGAAGGACACGCAGGGCACAGCCACTTACACTGTGGTTCGCTCACCCGCCGGCAACCTTAGCCTGACACTCCTGGAGCGTGCCGGCTTCCGAGGGCCTTTCCTCCCAGGATTCCAGCCTGTGCCCTCTGCAGCCAGCCCCGGCTGGGTCAGCCACGTGGACCACCTGACCTTGGCCTGCACCCCTGGTAGCTCCCGGACACTGATGCGCTGGTTCCACGACTGTCTAGACTTTCGCCACCTGCCACTGAGTCCAGGTGAGGATCCCGAGATGGGCCTCCAGGTGACAGCAGGATCTGGGCAAGGGGGACTGAAGCTCACTGCCCTGCAGACCCCACCAGGCAGTGCTGTACCCACCCTCGTGCTGGCTGAGACCCTACCGGGGGCTTCTAGTGGACAGGACCAGGTGGCGCAGTTCCTGGCCCGGCACAGGGGACCGGGACTGCAGCACGTGGGGCTCTACACGCCGAACATCTTAGAAGCCACTGAGGGGGTAGCAGGGGCGGGGGGCCAGCTCCTGGCTCCTCCCGAGGCATACTACCAGCAGCCGGGCAAGGAAAGGCAGATCCTAGCCGCTGGGCACAAGCCTAGCCTGCTGGCCCAACGGGGGATCCTGCTGGATGGTGATGAAGGCAAGTTTCTGCTTCAGGTCTTCACCAAGTCCCTCTTTCCAGAGGACACCTTCTTCCTAGAGCTGATTCAGAGGCAGGGGGCCACAGGCTTTGGCCAGGGCAACATCCGGGCCCTGTGGCAGTCAGTGCAGGAGCAAGCCGCCAGGGACCGGGAAGCCTGAGGAAGGTTGGGGCTGGGTTCGCCTCCTGTCCTGGAGCACAGGGCCAGCTGGAACTGAGAAACACCTGCAGAGGCTGGGGGGTGAAGGGCTTTGTCCCCAGGGGCCAGGTATGTACCAGTACCTACCAGAACTTGAAGCTCTCACTGGGGTCCAAAGAGCTGGGATTTTTTTTTCTTTTAAAACTATGAAATGTTCTTACATAAGTCTATAACTAATATATATGCAAGATATGAAGAATAATAAAGGAATTACATATTTAGGAAACAGAACTTACCAATACTTTTGAACCATCTTTGTGACCTTCTCTGATCCCATTTCCTTCCCTCTCCCCCCCATTTTATGATTATTAACCCCTTGATTTGCTGTATTGTTTCATTATATATGAAACAACACAGAAAAAAATTTAGTATTTTAGGTAGGAATTTGACAGAACAAATCCTCCCATTTCGCTTTTCCCTAGGGAGCAGCCTCTGCAGGTGGGGAGGGGCTGGGCCAGTGCTGAGCCCAACCACCTGCTCTGGGACAATACCACTGCTCCAGTCAGAGCTGACCAGAGATCGGGACCAAGGGTGCTGGGTGTCAGCCACTGGCAGGGACCCCCTGCAGCTGCTTTCTCCCTCTCTCCTGGGGGTTGGGGGAGGACAGATCACTCTGGACAGAACACCCACCCCCATTTGCCCAGGGCTGGCTGGGAGCTCAGGCAGTGGAAGTCAGCACCAAGCAGGATTTTACCACTTTCTGGGTCCCTCCGAGGGGAAGAATGGGTGGGCTAGGGAGGGGGTGGAAAGTCTCCAAAATGACTATAAAAATAAGCACTTTATTAAAAAACCGGATTCTCAGGAAGTGGGGAGTGCCCGAGGTGTCACTGGGCAGTACTGTTGAGGCTGGGTGCATCCCTTGGAATGTGAGGCCGAAAGAAACTATCCAGGAGTTGCTGGCCCGGGCTGGGCTTTTTCCAGCTGGACGGAGCGGACACCGGGGATCTTTTGGAACCCTGTGCAGAAGCCAAAGGAAGGAGGCACTAAGGGGGCAGCGGAGAGTCCTCTCCTTCCACCCCCTCTCCACTCCACTGATACAGCTCAGGTTCTAGTCTAAACGCTGTAAGGCTTCCAGCCTGTCTCCGGTATCTACCTCTTCGGTCAACTCTAAATGGCAGCCCAAGGCAGTCTTCCTAAGATACAAACCGGACTCCTCTCTCCACCAAAAATGCTTTAGTGGCCTGGTGTTCGTGGCCCTGACCGGCCGCGCAGGCTCTGCTAATCAAATGTGTCCCGCCTCTTGAGCACTGCAGACCCCATTACGCCAGCCTTTCTCACCCTACTCTTGGGCCTGGTAAGAACATTCTTACTGCGGATTCCCTTTCCAAACCTGGAGATAATGATTCGCTTCTTTGACCCAGATGACCACCTGTTTCTTCTAAGCAGCCTTTCCTGATCCTTGCCTCCCAGACAGAACCAAAAGCTCTCCACCTCATATGCTACAAAACCTAGTACAAGCATTTTACACACCTGTGGCCCTATTGTCTCCATCATTTGTTCTCATTCTCTCTCCACCCTGGACTTCAAGCTATAAGGTCTCCAGGGAAAAACTATCATTCCTCTCCCCACGGCGAAGTCTGGAGTGGATAATGTTCACCCAAGCATGTGTCATTTAACTCACTGAAAACCCATGGATTCGGGCCTGGAGAAAGATGGCTGGGAGAGGGCCAAGAGACTCACCTTGCAGGCCCCTGGCCGTCGGCCCTCGTACACACGGAACACCTAGCCAAGGAGAGAGGGCGAGAGAGTAGGGCTGGCATCTTCCCCCAAAGAGCCAAACCCTCTGTGGCCTCTCCTCAACTTCATGCCCCCACACATGTTTAAAATATGCTTTTGTTTTTCCCTGTTTACATGGTAACAGGTTCACGTAAAACATGCAGGAAACACGAAAAAGTACAACGAAGACAACACAGATAGTGCCTTTTTCATAGCGGTGGAGACAGCTGCAGTGTGAAACTCCTCGCGGGTCAGCCAGCGAGCGCCAGGTGGTGCGGTGGTCACCGGGGTCTCCCCTTCCAGGGCCAGACCATATACTTCGTATGTCAGCTTGATGTGAGAGAAGGTGTGAACCACCTGGAGGGAGGGCCAAGGGGCTGAAACAGGCCCATGGATGTGCCCAGAAAAGCTGTCACCCTGCCTCTCCCATTGCTCACTCACCTGCCCCAGGTGCCGGAGGCGCGTGGCTGGGAGGGGCCCAGCCCATCTCTGCAGTTCCCGCAGCAGGGCCTGACGCTGACGTTGCCCAGAGGGCTCTGTGGTCACAGACGGGAATTCCCACAGTCCCGCCAGCAAACCTGTGACAGGGCAGCCGGGTGTGGCCAGGCCTTAGCTGTTGACTCCATTTCCCCCTTGTCGCTCCTGCCACCACCCTCCGCTCCGAGGATCTAGGTACCTGAATTGGGCCTCTGCACCAGCAGAATTCGAGGACCCCCAACGGCCCTAGGCTGTTCCAGAACACAGGTGGCAGAGCACTCCTCCCTGGGGGGCTTGCGGCTGGCCTTTCGGGGAAAGTTGGTCACTCCCAGGGTCGGGTCCCAGGGCTCTGAGGGAGGCGCGCACAGCCGACACTGCCCCGAGCCGGGAGCTGGGAAGAGAGATCCCCAAGTGCCCCTCAGGCCCGGTGAGCTTAGGTGCCAAGCCCAGAGAGCAGGCCATGGCCCAGCTCTGCAGAGGCTTAACCAGGTTGTAGGATAAATGGGGATGAGGCTTCCCGAGCAGGTCCCTGACAGTGCGGGAGAGGGCTGGGGCCGGCACTCACCGCACTCCTCCACATCAGGGCTGCCTGGCAGGCTCCGCGAGGCTAAGAGCTGTTCCCGCTCCACCTAAGAGGCATGAGGCAGACGTCATGCGGCACGGGTCACCCTCTAGGACCCCTGCCTGCCCCTTCCCCAGACGGCTCACCCTCTGGTGCGCCCGGCACAGGCTCCGCACGGGGCACTGGCTGCAGCGCGGGTGCTGCGGGGTGCACACTGTGGCCCCCAGCTCCATGGCTGCTTGGTTCAAGTCCCCGGGCCGCGTGGGGTCTACCAGCTGCTGGGCTAAGCTCCTACAAGGGAACGTGGCTGAACCAGAGACACTTTGGAGGCACCCTTCCCGGTCTCCCCATGACCCCGATATCCTACCAGAGATGCTGGGAGACAAGGGCGCTGCTGGAATCCGCACCAATGGCTCGGACGCGGCACAGCACCCGTACTACATTCCCGTCTACCACACCAGTTGCCTGGCACAGAGGAATCCAGGAGTCAGCCCACTCTGAGAGGAAGGAGGGTGGGCACACACCGAGTGGGGTGGGCTAGGGGCTCACCTGTCCAAAGGCAATGGAGGCAATGGCTCCAGCTGTGTATCGCCCCACGCCAGGCAGGAGCTGCTGCAGGGTCTCTGCTGTACGTGGCACATGGCCCCCTAACTCCTCTACCACCTGATTGGGGGGGCGGGCTCTAGGTTATGAGACACCTGATGCCCTGGGGCTCACCCCCTTGTCACCCCCTTACCTTCCGGGCTCCCTCATGCAGCCGCCGGCCTCGAGAGTAGTAGCCCAGGCCCGCCCAAAGCTGGTTCACCCCCTGTGGGCGAGATGAGAGAGACCAGTGGTCAGTCCTCAGTTGTCCCCATTCCCCCTACCCCGGGGGGACTCTTACCTCCAGGGAAGCACTGGCCAGATCCTGCAGCGTTGGCCACTTCTATAGCTCGAAGGCAATCAAAAAGAAGTAAGATCAAGGTCGAGGGAGGTGGGGGAAGCCTTCTCTACCCGACCCCAAAGGCTGGGCTCTCTCTGGGATCTGGCTCATGACCCTCCCCTTCCTTCCCTGAAGTCACCTGCATCCATCGGGTATAATAGTCGATCACCGTGGCAACCTGGGTCTGCTGCAGCATGACCTCTGAGACCCACACTGGGGGAGAGGGATTGGCATGAGGGCACTGTGAGCTGCCCTGCTCCCAGCACACAGCCCCTAGACGCCAGACCAGTGGGCGTCCAGGTGCAGCAGCTCTGCTCTCAAGACATGCACTCACCCGCGTAAGCCCGCCTGTCCAGGTCCACCTCACCCTCTGCCTGCCAAAGCAATTCCAGGTAAAGAGTTAGTATGGAGAGAGCTGGGCACCCACCTCCCACCCCACTGTCCCTGGCCCTCGCCTGCTTACCCGCCTTCTCCAGGGTAGGTCCCGCTTCTCTCGGTCGTACCATCTCAGTAGGTTCTCCCGAAAGGCTCTGACCTCAGCTGTGCCTCTGAACAGATGGTACGGGGACACAGAGGCCTGCAACACCACCTCCTCCTGCCGCCTGGCCAAGCCTGCTGGGGCGCCAGGAAACTCAGGCATCGTTCCTGCACAGACTGTGCACCAGGTACCAGGGCACTGCAGCCTGGCTGCTCCCGCTGAGGGCGTCCCCCACCCCAGCTCCTTGCTTAAGCTTTGGACCTGGAGTCAGACCAGAATTCTCTAGCTGTGTGTAATCTGAGCCAGATTTCCGGCCTTAACGTTCCCAGGGGGATACCGCTGCCTCCTTTGACTCTGGGTCACAATGAAAACCCAACAGCTTCAGCCAAGCATAATGTATACGTGTGCAGGGCCTTCCCATTTACAAAACATTTTCAGGTTCATAAACTCATTCGATCCCATGAAAGCCACAGGAGGAAGGAAATGCACAGAGTCACTGGTAAAAAAAAAGCAGCCATTCAGAGCAATTATCCCAAAATTGTACAGCAAAGTCAGAATGAGACCCTTAATTAGTCCCTTGCTGTCCTGACGCATACCATGCTCCTTTCCCAGCCCAAATCTCCCTCCCTTTCATGGCCAATGAAACCAGCACCTTCATCTCTGACTAGGATGGAGCTCCTCACCATTGGGGGTAGGAGGCTTGACCTGGCTGCTGCTGAGGACACGCTTCTCCCTTCCCTCCTGGCGGGATGCCTGCTTCCTGTGACGACTCCTCACAGCTGTTCGTGGCTTCTTCATGATGGCCTAGAAGAGAAAGGCCCAAAGTAGTCACGAGGCTGAATCTTGGGGCCCCCCAATGGGCAGAGACAACCACCTCCCTCTCTACAACCCTCATTATGGTGTCTGGCTTCCCTCACTCTCCAGATGCTCACGGGTTTGCTCTTGGCTGGCTGTGGTGCGGAGGTATGACCAGTGGGGCTGAGTTTCTGCAAGGGACTTCAGAGAGACCAACATTAGCATCGTCTTGGAGACACACAAAAAAGGCCAGGGCTGGGCTGGGCTGGATACACCCATGTATCCTGGATGCTCACCATGACTGTATGTGTGGACAGGGGTTCATTAGGTGTGTCTAGAAGCACGGGGTGGGGAGGAAGCTTATCTGGTGGAGATGCAGCTCATGAAACAGCCTTGAGCCATCATGCAGCCCAAACCACCACTCTACAGAAAGGAGAAACCAAGGATCAGAGATGGGAAGAGACTTCCCTGAGAGCAGATGGCAAGTTGGGGTGGTGGTGGGAGGGGGTGTGCTATTTTTGTTCCTAATCTTTTCTTGATCTAGTAAACCAAAGCTGGCTGCCCACTGGTAATGGGAAATGTTTCTGGTTGATCTTCACTGCTCCCTTACTGTTCTTTTGGTGCCCTTTTCTCGAACAGCTAACAGTGAGGGCTTACTGTATGCCAGACCCCACGCTAAATGTTTTACCAATTTCTCACTCAATCTCCAGACAACTCCATTAGGCATATGCTAGTATCACCTCCCTTTTAGTTATGAGGAAATTGAGACTTGAGAGATGAAGCAACTTGTCCACCCAAACCCAAAAGGTCTGCATCCAGAGACTGCACTCCTACAGTCCCTGCTGAGCCCCCGGTTCTAACTCTTCCCCTGACACCCAACTTCATCACCTCATTTTCATCAAAAGAGCTTGCTTCCTCCTTCAGAGAAAAAAAAACGAATGCACAAGTTGACTGCACTCTGTACTTAATCTGCATTCTTCTTCCCTCGTGATATGAAACAACGATCTCTCCTAAACTGGCTGAGCTCAAGGTCCTGCTCCTCAATCCCTTTTACAAAACCCACTCTCCTTCCCTTCACAGCCAAACCTTCACCAAACTCACCAACTCGATAATTCACTCTACAATCTATTCTCCAAACAGTAAAGCAGTCTTTTAAGACATGATCATGTTATTTTCTTACTTAAAACCTTCAATGGCTTCCTACTAATTCACTGACTAAATATTTATACAGTGCCTATGTGCCAAGCAGTTTTAAGTACTTGGAATACTTCAGTAAATAAAACACCAAAGGTTCCTGTCATCATAGAGCTTATATTCTAATGGGGGGCAAACAATAATTAAATTATATAGGATGTTAAGTGATAAATACTAACATAAAGAGAAAAAGTCGAGTAGGTGAAGGGATAAGGAATGGTGATGGAATGCTGCGATTTTTTTTTTAAAGATTTTATTTATTTGACAGAGCAAGAAAGCACAAGGAGGGGGGCAGAGGCAGAGAGAGAAGCAGACTCCCTGCTGAGCAAGGAGCCCGGATGTGTGCCTCCATCCCAGGACCCTGGGATCACAACCTGAGCGGAAGGCAGATGCTTCACCGACTGAGCCACCCAGGCACCTCCTGGAATGTTGCAATTTTAGAGCCCATGATCAAGGTGGGCCTTATTAAAGTGGTTTTTGACCAATGATTTAAGGCAATTGAAAGAATTAGCCAAAGGCATCCTAAAAAGGAGCTAGAGCAATGGCCCTAAGGAAGGTACCCAGTGTGTTTGCAGAATAATAAGGAAGCCAGTGTGGTCAGAATGGACTGAGAAAAGGGTGAGTAGTAGATGAGGGTCAAAGAAGTAAAGAAGGCAGGGCGCATAGGGTCACTAAGTGCCTTGTGAGCCACTGGAGGACTCTGGCTGTCACACCCATTGCTCTGAGAACCCAATCCTCTTAATATAGTTTTGTAGGCTCCAAAGATTCCCCACCTGCCTCATCCCCCACTCACTATGCTCCAGCCACATCTGCCTAAATAGCTGCTTCAATCCCCCACGTGTCTGTTCGCCTTGAAATCTCACCCAATCCTGTCCCTCTGTTTGGACAGCTGTTATCCTGTGCTTCACCTAACAGTTACTCATTCTTTCAGGTCTTGACTTAAATGTATAAATCATACCCCCCACCCCTAGTCTCACCCTCTTACGTAATTCTCCATTTTTCCTTTTATACTAATTATAATTTCACATTTGTTTCTTTGATCAGTGGCAGCTTCCCTGACTTAACTACAAAACTCCACGAGCAAGGACTGAGTCTCTTTTGTTGACTGTTGAGTCCCCTGAGCTGAGCACAGTGCTAGGTAAGTTGTATACAAGCACTGTTAACTTAATTAACCGGATGAGAGACAGTAAGAGGTTTTCTTTGTTCAGAATGGGAGAAATCCAAACTTCTAAATAATGATGAAAAAGGCTCAGTGGAGAGAGAAAGGCTGAAGATGAACTAGGAACAGTGAACAACCAAGGAGGAAGGGTTGAGCTTTCTTGGTGGGTCGACAGGATGGGAACCGGAGACCTGGAGAATCAAGTGCAATCACTCTTCAGGTCAAGTATACCTCCGGCCTGGATTATTGCAAAGGCTTCCCTGCCAGTCGATGGCTCTAACCCCTCTGGCAGCTCGTCTCGAATCCTCCTCCCCGCCTTTTCACTTCCTGGAAGTGAGGTCTCCATCCCGCCTGTGAATATGCCTCTTCCCAGAACATCCTTCTTTCCCCCTAACTGCCCGGTCTGTGCCTAACTCCCAAACGCGCTCCAGGCTGGCCCGGGTAGCCTCACCTCCTCTGGGGACCCCCACCCCCACCCCGGGGCCGCGTGGCTGAAGACCGTCTACAGCGGCCGCCCACGTTCCCGCCGGCAGAACGCGGAGAAGGAATTACCTTCCCGCTCCGTCTCCCGCGCCCGGCTCCCGACGCACTCCAGGGGGCGTGGCTCCGGCCCGCACGGCGCCAGCCCATAGGTCCCCGCGCGCGCCGGGCCGCCTCCTCCGCGCCAGACCCGGGAGGTGTGAACGGAAGTCCGACCCGTCGGCGACTCGGAGACTCGGAGGGCAAGGCTCCGCCCCGTCCCCCGACCGCCGGAGCCGTGCAGGGAGAAGAAGCGGAAGCCCCGGGTACCCGCCGACTACTTAGGCGAGGGGCGCGCCGTGTCATGGCCGCGGACAGTGGCGATGGCGTAGCCTCAGCCCCAGCGGCCCCTGACGGTAAGTGGCTTTCCAGGGTTTCCTGCCTTAAAACCCTGTGCGCTCCGGAGAGGAGAAGGCCTCGGTCTCTGGGCTCTAGAAACTGATCTCAAGGTTCAGAGGACTAGCTTATGCCTTCTGAAGCAGCCACGAGGAGACTACAAGTCCCGGTGGCCACCGCGGCTCCGGCTGCAGCGGCTTGGCGTGCTGGGAGTAGTAGGGGCCGGTAGGGGCGTGTCGGGAGGTGTAGTCCAGAGCTCAAGGTTCTGTTAAGTGGCGCGGGTCCGAAGGAAGTGGAACATATTGGGAGCTTGGGTGTGAGCAATTATTTATGCGGTTCTGGGGCGTCCTGCTTACCCCCGCTTGTGGCTACTGGGGCCCCGTGGGAACAGTACTATGGAGCTTTGGGGGATATTAAAGGAGTCGTATTCCTCAAGCCTTGAGAAGGACTTCCTGCGGGATGTGGGAAGGAACCTCACCGATCGTCTAGTCCAGCCTTCCTCTTCTAAAGATTGTGATGCTGAGGGGAGAAGTAATTTCCCCAGTGTTTCACAGAAACCACTGGAAGGCGCCGGCTTTCTCTCCCCAAATTAAGCACTGTTCACTCCAAGGCCTGTGTGTAGAACGTGTGATACAAAGGCTTGGAGGAGAGAGGTGCTTTTCCTTGCCTTAATGGCCACAGCCCCCCAGCCACGGCTTACCTTGGTATCTGCTCCCTGGGCCACTGCCCCAGCATTACCATCCATCCTCTCCTTACCCTCAGGCGGTGTCAGCAAAAGCACAAAATCTGAGGAGGAGCTAGTAGTCCAGGTGCCTGTGGTGGATGTGCAGAGTGACAACTTCAAGGAGATGTGGCCATCCCTCCTGCTGGCCATAAAGACCGCTAGCTTCGTGGCTGTGGACACGGTGAGGGTTGGCGAATGGGGAGGGCAGGTAGTTGTGAAAGGGCTGGTGCTGGGAACCTGACACCAAACTCTCTTTACACACTCCCAGGAACTGAGTGGGCTTGGGGACAGGAAGAGTTTGCTGAACCAGTAAGTATAAGCCCTGATCGTAGTGCCAGCCTTGGCAGGAGGGGCAGACCTCATCCCTGGAGTAGAAGTCACGGTCCTGGGTGGTTTGAGGGCTGACTCCCAGCCACAGCCACCCCCTAAACCCGACCCCAAGGTGCATCGAGGAACGTTACAAGTCCGTGTGTCATGCGGCCAGGACCCGTTCTGTTCTCTCCCTGGGCCTTGCCTGCTTCAAGCAGCAGCCAGACAAGGTATGGACTGATCTCCTTCCTATTCCTTGTCTGTGGTTGGGGGGAGGAGGGTGGAGATCCTGGAGAACATCGGGTGTGAGGTGTTTTTATCCCTAATTCTGACGTGGCAGATCCTTTCTCTCTCAGGGTGAACACTGCTACCTGGCTCAGGTGTTCAATCTGACCCTGCTGTGTATGGAAGAGTATGTAATAGAACCGAAGTCCGTGCAGTTCTTGGTACAGCATGGCTTCAACTTCAACCGGCAGTATGCTCAGGGTATCCCGTACCACAAGGGCAATGACAAGGTAGGCCTGCAGCCTTGAGACTGCCCCTGCTGTGACTTCATTTCCTCCTGAGGTTGGGTGTGGGGGGAGGATCTGCTTCTTAGAGAATATGGGAAATCACTAGGGACAGGGCTGTGGAAACAGGCCTGATCCACAGAAAACTAGCATTGGGTAAGGCAGGGTGGGAGGGCTTTCCAGTTAGGGGTGCCTGGGATAAGTGTCCTGCAAGAGAGGCTCCCTACGGGACTGTCCTTTCCGATGACCCCTTTCCTTCCATCCAGGGCGATGAGAGTCAGAGCCAGTCGGTGAGGACGCTGTTCCTGGAGCTAATCCGGGCCCGCCGGCCCCTGGTACTACATAATGGTCTTATAGACTTGGTGTTCCTGTACCAGAACTTCTATGCACACCTGCCCGAGAGCTTGGGAACCTTCACTGCTGACCTGTGTGAAATGTTCCCAGCTGGCATTTATGACACCAAATATGCAGCTGAGTTTCATGTGCGCTTCGTGGCCTCCTACCTAGAATATGCTTTCCGGAAATGGTGAGGAACTGTTTAGGGTGGGGGTGGGGCGTGGTATAAGCCTGATTATTTCGTTTACTTAACGTATTTATTGAGTGCCTACCATGTGCCAGGCGCTGTGTTAGGTGCTGAGGATTCAGCAGTAAGCAAAACTGACAAAAAAAACCCTATTCCCACGGAGTTTATAAGCTGGTGGACCAATACCCTCTTACGCTGTTTCAGCGAGCGGGAAAATGGGAAGCAGCGGGCAGCTGGCAGCCCACACCTTACCCTGGAGTTCTGCAGCTATCCTCCTAGCATGAGGGCCCACATTGACTACCGCTGCTGCATGCCCCCTACAACCCACCGTCCTCATCCCACCAGCGTCTGTGACAACTTTTCGGTGAGAGCACCCACCCATTTCTTGGGGGAAGGTAGGTGCTGATGCCAGGAACCCCTCTCTAAGCTTCTTTCCTCCCTCTAGGCCTATGGTTGGTGCCCCCTGGGACCACAGTGTCCTCGGTCCCATGATATTGATCTTATCATTGACACCGATGAGGCTGTGGTGGAGGACAAGCGGCGACGACGGCGACGTAGGGAGAAACGGCGGAGGGCTTTGTTGGGCCCGCCTGGGAAACAGACCTCTGAGGAAACTGAGGATTGTCCTCCCATGAAGCAGGTCTGTGGGGATGGCCTCAAGGCTGAAGAAACTGAGCAGGAGGTGGCCGAGGATGAGACTAGGAGCCAGCCTGGCTTGGAGCAGGGTCACAAAAATGACTTGGAGCTGGGGCTTAAAGCAGCAGGGCCGGAAACAGCTGATACGGCTGCCTCCGAAGCGCCGGGGAGTCAAGCCGGTCCTCACCCAGTGCCTGGGGATGGACTCCATCGGGCTGGTTTTGATGCCTTTATGACAGGTTACGTGATGGCCTATGTGGGAGTGAGCCAAGGACCCCAGCTCTGTAGCTCTGGCCCCTGGCTACCTGAATGCCACAACAAGGTATACCTGAGTGGCAAAGCTGTACCCCTCACAGTAGCCAAGAGCCAGTTCTCCCGATCCTCCAAAGCCCACAACCAGAAGATGAAGCTGGCCTGGGGCAGCAGCTGACCCAACCTCTGCCTAGCACTCAAGGCCCAGGAAGAGAACGGAGAGTGAACAGAGGTGTCTGGGTCGCTCTAGCCTGTGAATGGCCTACTCCCACCTTCTACAGACTTGGGTGGGGGGGGGAGTCCTAGCCTGGACCTTCTTCTTTACCCTAAAGGCTTTGGAACAAGCATACGCGTAAGGAGGCTGACCAGCACCTGTAACACAGACTTTATTGAATTTTTAAATCTGAAAGTGTCTTGGGAAAAAGTATTACCAAAAAATCAACAGAAACAAGTATGAAAATATTTGACCAGCATCATCTTTGGTTATTTCTTATTGCGGCTCTGTAAGGACAGACTGTTCCCGTAGCTCCAGCCATAGCAGGAAGGGAAGAAAATCGGTCCATGTATAAACCGTTTAACCAACTGGGTGTATCACACGTTTACAAATACATAGAGCAGGCCCTGTGGCCTACAAAACCAGCCCCACTCCCAACCACAGGGTTGGAAGCTTCATGGGGCAGAACATTAAGACTCCTTCATAAATATGAAAATAGATTAATCAACTGGAAAAGATCTTTGAATAGGTTAGCTAAGAGCCATGACCACCACGCTGCCTCCCCCTCCCCTCACATAGAAATGTAGTGATGTGGTCTGACCATGCAGTAAGTGCAAACAGCAATTATTCAAGTGTCTTAGACGTCCTGGCAAGAAGCTCCCCGGTCTTCAGGTCTGAGAAATAGCCACGCCCTTTATGGCTTCCTGGTTAGCTCCAGGTTCCATCCAGTAGCTTATATGACCCAGGAAAGGGCAAAAGACAGACCTGGGGTGGGAAAAGAACCTGGGGTATTAGCTGCCTGCCAGCTCAAACTAGAACTGGGAGTCCTCTAGTCCTGTCTGGGGATGTGCACTGGGAGTCAGGTGGGAGCCAGAGTTCCTTGCTGGATTTCAGAAGCTTCATATCAGCTTTTGGCCCTAACTAGGAAGGCCTTTCACTGCTGCCTCCCCTCTCATACACAGCCATTGGGCACTTGGAGCCCCCAGATTGAGCCTGGCTTGGCCTGGCCTGCCCGCTCTGTAGGCCGCAGGGAAGAGTCGTGGCTGTGCACCGAGGGGGCCCTGTGGCTTCAAATGAAGGTCCACCCCCAAGGTGAGCTGGGGACTAACCCCTCTCACCCATCCTGTTTGCCCTGGGTTTTCAGGCCTGTGCCTGAGACAGAGGAAGGGACTGGAGCCAAGCCTCTCGGCCTTTCTTCTACCTCCATTTCCTCAGAGGCACCTGCAAGGCACGGACTGGCCCCCTGGGGCCTGGGCCCAAAACCATTTTCCTCCTGGGCACTGGAGCAGTCCATGGCTTCATGGGCTGGAGCAGCTGGGAGGGCAGATGCTCGGAATGGCGGGATCTCTCTCACTCTGTACTTGAGATTACTGAGGCGTGGTGGGGGCCCATCAGATAGTGATTCTTCTCGGCCCACAAGTGGACGGGCCTCTCGATGCAAGAACTCTGGTGAACCAGGCAAAGAACGCCACCGGCGAGCAGGTGGGGCCAGGGGCTCCTGCCAGTCAGCCACAGGGAGAGTTCTGGGCCCTGGTGCATCCAGGTCAAATACCAGGGAGATGACAGACTTGCTGGGCAGGTCAAAGAACTTGATCTTGCCACCCTTGAGGTCCTGGCGAGCACTGAAAGGGTTGATTTTGGGGGTGCGAGCAGCACCATCTCGTTGCGGCCGGTAGTACGGGTCCAAGACATTCACTGTACGTGGGGGCTTACGGGAGAAGATGTCTGACTGGCTTCGAGACAACCAGATAGTACGTCTCGGGCGTGGGGACTTGGGAGGGATCTTGTCATCCAGTGAGCTCAGTCGCTTCACCCCAGGTCCTTTCTCCAAGAGTCCTGAGAAACAATGAGTCAAATCAGGGTTACTCACACTAGTCATAACAAACAGAAGCGGCACCTTGTGCCACAAAGCATTTCACCAATGAGAAAACAAACTCAAGGGAGGCAATATGCCAAGTTATAATTCTTGGAGTCCAGTACTTTTTCCATCATCCCCTGCCCCTCTGCGTTCTGGACATGGGATCCTACAATCAGCCCTGGAGAGGAAGGCCCCACATCCTGATTTCTTCCCTTGGGGTCAGGTAGAACACACTGGTCTGATCTCTTACCCTTGGCTGTGGGCAGCAGCTTCCTGTCCGTCTCCAGCTCCTCTTCCTGTAAATGGCTCAGAATTTCCTCCAGGGTCTTCCCAATCTCCTCAAAGGATGGGCGCAGTTTGGGGTCCATCTGTAGTCATCCACACCAGCCATTAGCCCTGCCTTCCTATCTTCCACCCCAAGGATGGCATTTGAGTCTGTTTCTGGCATCTTCTAAGATTCAGACATGCAGCTAAGAGACTTTTCTAAAGGCCCCAGACCATGAGGGTGATTCCCAAAGTGAAGGTCAGGGAAGATGCCATTGTCACATACCCGCCCCTTTCAGCACCCTTTCTGTGTGTGTCTTATCCCCTCGAAGGGCACAGAACCATCCAAAAGGGTATGCTTACATTGCTTTGTTCTGTTCTTGCATTCTGCTAACATGTTTCTGGGAGCTACCTGGACAAAGCCCAGCTACCCCTTGATCATGACAGGTAGGTCCAGCCCCAGAGCTGTATAAAATGAAGGCTAACAAAAGCTCTTCCCATGGGCCTTAAGAGCAGCCAACTGAAACCTGACCAGAGCTCTATCAATGTCCAAGGCAAGAGGTGGTGAGTCTGCCCTGCAGGCTGAGGACTGTGTAATACAGAGCAATTTTCCTTTCCTTGGTCCAGGGCTCTGGACAGTCGGTCAGGCCTGGAGGAGGGGCCGTGGGCACTGCCATTCGTCAGTGAAAATGAGGCTCCTCGTGAAGCTAATTGAGCAGCCTGTCCCTACAGTCCTAACCAGATGGAAGGGGTTCAGCCAGCCCCTGACCGAAGCTGAGGGGAGGGGAGGGAGACACTCACATTACAGCAGTTGAAGGTGAGCTGCAGAAAGTCGGGGGGACAGTCTCCCACCATACGCTGGAAAGCGTCATAGTCTAGCCCGAAGTTCTGTGGATAGGTATGGTAGGGTGGGCACATGGTGGACTGGTCATTAATCCCTCCACGCATCCCGGCCTGCTTAGAGGCTGAGAATTGCCCCCAAAGTAACCACACAGACAGTTCCAGCAACTCCACCCTGGGAACAACAGTTCCATAGCTTCAAAACCAGCCCAATCCCACTGGCACTGTGCGCGATGCCTGCAGCTCACCTCTGTGCGGGGAAGATAGTCCGGATCAGCCTGGATGCGGGCGATAATCTCACAGAGGATGATACCATAAGAGAACACGTCCGCCTGGTGGGTAGTGAGACCTCAGTTTCCTTCTCAGTGGGGTGAAAGATGGGGTTTCTGCCTCTCAGGTCCACCATCCCAGGCCTGAGCCCTATTGTCTGTATTTCATTCAGTTCACTTACTAGGCAGCTCCTGAGGACCAGCCCTGCTCTTAGCAGGATAGAAATCCTCACCCGGAACATACAGGGTGATCCTGGATACCTTCTGCTAAGAGTGGATTCTAAGAAGAACCAGGCCCCGGGGTCCCCAGACTCACCTTTTCATTATAGGGCTCATCTCGGAGAACCTCAGGTGCCATCCAGAAGGGTGAGCCTACCACGGCCAGCTTCTCACTCCCCAAGCTGTGGTGTGGGGGGTGGAGGGTAGATTATATGGAAAATGAGCTTGCCACTTGTGCAATGGGATATCTGACCACTGGGAATTCCTCTCCCTGAAGGATAGGCACTAAGACTGACCAAATTTAGGGAGCTGGGATTGAGCTGCGAACAAGTTCTGGCCTCTGGGGAGGAAGCTGGAGTTTTCTCTTTGCTTCAGTCCCTTCTGTGACCACAGTACCTATTAGGGCTACCCACCTGACGTCAGGAATCTTCTCAGCCAGGCCAAAGTCAGCTACCACTGCAGAGTAACCATTCGCATCCCTCTTTATCAGGCAGTTCTAGGGTTCCCAAAGAAGAAGACAATGTGGCTCAGAAGGGGGACCACCCAGCCATAAGGTTACCACCACTCTTCCCTGCCACAGGGCACCTTGGGCTCTCCTTGGTGAAACCACACGCTTAGGCTGACCCCAGTGGTCAGACTTGGGGGCTCTGTCAGCCATGTGAGAGATGACTTAGGCCTGGATCTTGGGTGGCTGACCTAAGATTCATATGCTTCAAACAAATACTTATCTTTGCTTTCTATATACTAAGCATGGTTCTAAGTGCCAGAGATACCTCAGTGAACAGACATCTTTGTCCTCTTGGAACTTACAATCTAGTGGAGGAAGACCGACTATCAGGCCCCTGGCCTCCCATCTTCTTTTCCTCAGAATGCAGAGACCCAAAGGCTAGCCTGACCTTGCCAAGTAATGTAAACGTTAAGACAAGTGCTCAGGCCTGCCCTGCCTTTCACTGCCCACAGGATCACAACCAGCTTCCTCTCAGTCTATGATCCGGCTCTAACCAACTGACCTACCCCCTCCCCCTGCCGTTCCCATGCACACATCTCCAGCCAAACTTGTCACAGACAAGCTGGACTCCCGAAGCCTGAACAGCGCCTTCAAGCTTCTGTTGTTGCTTATACTGTTCCCTTCCATTTGGAGTGTTCTCCCAACTCCTTTTCACCTCAGAAGATTTTATGTGTTTTAAGGTAAGTGACCTTTCCACCCTGTCCTCTCCAGCTCTCACCACCCTCTCTCTCTTCTCAGCTCCTTTAACGCCTCCTCTCTGCCACCTCCTCTTGCAGTCTAGCAGGGAGCAGGTTCTGGTTCAGGCCTTCCCTCCTCATAGCACTCAACTCATGAGAGAGGCTCAGGATGCGCTCATTGAACAAATGCTGCGGTTCCCAGGACAGGATGAACCCAAATGACTTGTAAATAAACACAAAGCAGCAACCAGCTCTCCCCAAACAGCCGCATTCAAAATAGCCCTACAGCACTCATGCAGGAGGCACCTCCCTCCACCCCCTTCCTCCCGAGGCAGGACACAGTAGGCATCCTTGGCTCAGGGACACCTCCGGGGCCAGCAGGCCCTATTTGCCCACACCGGCCCTCCCTCCTCCTCCTCACCAGGCTTGGCATGCAGTTGCTGAGGCAGTGCCAAGTCACCCCTGCTTCCTCCGCCTCAGGTACTAATCACCCCCTTCCTTTGGCCTCGACGTGATCATACTATTGTCTCCCCGAGCTGGAAGGAGCCTGTGACTTCATCTTCTCCTACCCTGGGTCCCAGGCTTCCAAGCAGGACCATCCCTGTGCTTGTCCCGGCTTTGGCCCTCCCACCAAGTTGTCCTGGCACAGCACCCCGAACCCCCTGACTATCGCTGTGAGAGGATGGACCCTAGGCCAGCCTGCCTATAAAAAAGCCAGAGCCCAGGCTATAGGGCACAGGCTCCTGACGGCAGTGGCAGCTCAGATCTGTCACGTATTTTTCTCCCCTCCTCCCTTTGCACCAACAACTCAGGCTCCTGTCTCGAAGGCTCAGTCTAAAGTCCTACCTACTATTTGCTGTATAGCCCTCAGAAACAGCCCTGTAAATCCAGCCTAGGGGCAGCAGATAAGGAAAAGGATATGGCCACAGTACACTGCCCCTGTCAGAGCTGTGCGGTTTCTGCCCCAGATTCACGTTCATGACCATCTATGTCCACTCACTGCAAACCACCCACGTAGGGGTAAGTGACTTCACAGTAGCTTCTCTGAACAGCTGAGAAATGGCTAAGACAGGGACGACCAGGGCCCCGCAATATGGGACAAGGCGACCCAGCTTGCCTCTGATCTGGAGGTGACCAGTGCCCCCCTTAGACCTTCCCACAGCCAACAGCTGGCATTGGAGCCAAAGACAAAGATGGGCTACTGCAAACCAAAAGAGCCAAACTCTAGGGGTCTGTATCTGAGGTCATAAGGAAAATGTGGAAGAACCCTGATGGATTAGCCCCTGTGGGATTTTCCAGAAACTCCCAGCCTGCCCTTAAGAGCCTGCCCTTAATGGGGTCTAGGCTAGTAAGGTTTGGCTGGCTGTTTTTACTTTTTTACACACTTTCTTACACTTTTTACTGTTTTACACACTTGCTGTTTTTACTTCCTTATCTCCCACTTATTCCTCATGGGTTTCTGCTCTGAGTTCCCAGAGAGGATACCAATGACTTCTATGGCATTCATTTCAATAGACAAAACTAGTTCTTATATACTTGATCTTTCTGCTGTTGACATTGCTGATTACTTCTTTCAACACTTGTATATGTTGATTCAGAAATCTTATTAATGCTGGGTAGGCAGGGGCACCTGGGTGGCTCAGTCAGTTAAGCATCTGCCTTCAGCTCTAGTCATGATCCCAGGGTCCTATGACTGATCCCACATGGGGCTCCCTGCTCAGTGGGGGAGCCTGCTTCTCCCTCTCCCTCTGCCCTTCCCCCCAAATAAATTAAATCTTTAAAACAAAAAATACTGGGGTGCAGAGAATAATCAGTTGTGGTCCTGGAGCTAAGAGACTAGCTATTAGAGGCTAGTTAGAGGCTACTCCTGTTCCCTTTTGATTCTTCTCTCCTGGCTTCTGTGACGCTACAGTTCTGGATTTCCTTCTCTACCAGGCTACTCTGCAGGCTCCAGTGCACGCACTTCCCATCGGATGCTCTCAGGGTACTCTCTTGGGCCTACATCTCTCGGGCTCCATTTGTGCTGATGACTCCAGAATGTATATCCTCAGACCTGACCTTTATCCTCAAGCTTCAGATTTGCATATCCACTCTATTTCTGGGTAGCTCCTGGGTTACTCATATTCAACTCCATACATGGAAATCTGAAGTCACCTTTTCCCCTCAAAAACTAAAGCTCTAGCTAGCTGTATTTTCATGTCAGCTGATACTGCCATTTTCCACCCAGTCTGCTAAGATAGCAACCTGGGATTCATCCTAGATTTTTCACTCTTAACTCCAACTAATTTAGCTTCTAAATGTTTTTCAAATCAGGGGCACCTGGATGGCTCGGTTAACCGTCTGCCCTCGGCTCAGGTCATGATCTCAGGGTTCTGGGATCGAGCCCCCATAGGGACCCCTGCTCAGAGGAGAGCCAGCTTCTCTCTCTTCCTCTGCTGCTCCCCCTGCTTGTGCTCTCTCTGTGGCTGTCTCTCTCTCTGTCAAATAAATACATAAAATCTTTAAAAAATATATATATAATAATAATAAATTTCTTTTCAAATCAGTCCCTCTCTCTTCATCCCCACTACCCTTGCCTTAGTCCAGGTCCTTCTCATTCCTCCCTGAATATTGCAATGCTCTTTTTTTTTTTTTAATTATTTATTTATTTATTTGACAGAGAGACAGCAAGCGAGAGAGGGAACACAAGCAGGGGGAGTGGGAGAGAAAGAAGCAGGCTCCCAGCAGAGCAGGGAGCCCGATGTGGGGCTCGATCCCAGAACCCTGGGATCATGCCCTGAGCCGAAGGCAGATGCCTAACCACTGAGCCACCCAGGCGCCCTTGTAATGCTCTTCTAACTGGTCTCTCTGGCTTGGTCCAGGCTTGATCTCCATAATCCACCTTCCTCGTTCCTGCCAGCATGACCTTAGTAAAATGTAAACCTGTGTTACTCCCCTATTTAAAAGCTGTCAGTGACATATTGTATGATTCCATTTATATGAAATGTCCAGAATGAGCAAATTCATAAAAAGTGAAAATGGATTAATGGTTGCTCAGGGCTGAAGGGAGGAGGGACTAGAGTGTGGGGCTTTCATTTTGGAATGATAAAAAATTCCAAAATTAGATAGTGGTGATGGCTGAATATACTAAAAGCCACTGAAATACATACTTTGAAAGGGTAAATTTTATTTCATGTGAAGTATATCTCAAAAAAGCTGAGTGGTTTTCTTCATTTCCTGTCTAGAAGATTCAATCCAAGTTAGACAATATATGATCAGAGTCTTCTCTTTCCAACTCTTATTCCCTACCACTCCTCCCTCCCAGTCTGCACATCATACGGTTCATGCCACTATGCCTTCGTTTATGCAATTCCCTGTGTCTGCTCTGGTCGAGAATATGACCCCCAGCATGTGCACCAATAATAATTAAACTAAACTAATAAGTAGAATTCAATTTTCAAGATTCAGCTCAGCTACCATCTCCTCCAAGAAGCCTACTCTGTACCCTCAGGTTGGGTTAAATACCCTTTTTTCAAAGCATCCCACGCGCTGTCCTCTCTATAACCTTTGCATCTACCATGTTATAATGAAAGTGCCTGTATAGTCCCTTCCTATGGCTAAAGACTATAAGCTTTAGGAAAGCAGTCATGTCTTAAGAGGGAGATGGCCCAGAGAATATTTCCTAGCCCCTTGGGTAAGGGAAAGATTGCCTGCTTCTGTCTATATGGTACCTAAGAATTACAAAACATTTTTTACAAACACAGTCAAAACAACATTGTCAGGGGGGCAGATCTGAGATATTTATATGTAAGATGAGAAAAAAAGAAGTTTCCAACTATAATTGGTAAAGACCCAGGTCTCCCAATTCTGAAGAGTTCTCCCATGATTCTGCCCTCCCCAGAAAGAGGCTGAAAAGCTCTCCCCCCGGGGACTGCAAGGCCATGGCAGAAGCAACGTAGTCTTAAGAGCACAGCAGGGGCCAGGGCCCATGCAGAAGGCAGCACTGTGTGTAATGCCATAAGACCTCTTCATCTGGGACTCCAGCCACTTATCTCAAATGCTTCCTAAATCCAAAGGCATCCTAGCATTTCTCACCCAACTTGGACATGGCCCCAGTATAACTATGTGGCTACAGAGTACAAAATATGAAGCTCAGAACATTGTGGTGTTCTGAAGAGGCCAGACCAATTTTCAGGCTGTGTGGAACACAAGGTCCATTACATAAAGAACGAGGATTGCTTATTTCAAAAGTGTCTTTGGGGCACCTGGGTGGCTCAGTTGGTTAAGTGCCCAACTTGACTTTGGGGTCATGATCTCAGGGTTGTGAAATTGGGCCCTGCATCAGGCACTGTGCTGGGCATGGAGCCTGCTTAAGATTCCCTCTCCCTCTCCCTCTCCCTCAGCCCTCCCCTCCCCACCCCCTCTAAAAAAAAAAAAGTATCCTTGCCTAGAGTAAGCAGCAGACATAAGGGAGGCTCAGACAGACTTCCCTGAGGTGAGAGGTTCCTGATTTTCCGGTTCAAAAAGGAGCCTAGTCACTACTGTGGCCTGGTTTCCATTCCTCTGTGTCCCCTCCCCTATTAGAATTCATCACACTACGGCAGAGAGACCTCTATGTTTGCCTCTTCAGTGATAGAATGATCCCATTCGTCTCTGTCTCAGACCTAGCACAGACACACAGAAAGGGCTTAGCAAAAGTTTGTTATATGAAAGTTTGGGCAGATAATTGAAACAACTGGGCTTCTTTTCACATGTGTCAAAGGCATACTCTAATCATACATTCAACTCTCCACTGTGGGGACTGAGCTGACAAGGGACTCAAATGGGTGGCCATGAATACACTTCTGGAAGCCAACACAAATCGTTCAGAATTGGGCCAGAGCAGACACCTGAGAGCAGTTCCTAGAACAGCTGCATAGTCAGTATTAGCACTGAATAAAGCCACCTGAGTGGAGAAATGTCAAGTCCATTTGTTAATGTTAGTTCCAAGCTAAAGCTATCTCTGCAACAACAAGATGGCTTTCAATGTGCCATTACCTCTTTCCCCTCAGCCCCAACAAATTCACTCCATAAACCCAGTTAGGATCAGAAAGGAAAGTACTGATTCTACAACTCAAGAAAGGTTAAGAGGTTCTTTTCACAGCAGAGAGAGATCAGAGCCTGGAATGCCCTCCTAAATGCCCCAGAGGCTGCTACAGTCCAAGTCTCCTAGAAGATTATCTGGTTTGCTGTAACGTGTCCCACCCCTTGCTCTCTATCCCACCCTGTGATCCCATATCTTTCCCACAGCTCTTATGTAATAACCTTCACATAGTTGTCTCCCCAACCAGACTAAGAGACCATCAGTGATACAGACTGGGTTCCAGTAATTTCTATGTCTCCAATACTATGTCTTCTAATAGGCCAGTATGAATGGTTCCCAAAAGCTGTTGATAGTTTTCATCATAGAAAACAACAACAAAACTAGAGGGTGCCCTAACAACAGACACTCTATGTCTCTCCAGCATTCAACTTTGTTCCTAATTCATGCTCTCTTTGGTCTCTGAAAATTGGCATTTTCTGCTCATAGTTGTGTGGTATAGCCTAAGACCGTAGCTGAACAGGCTTTTCACTCTGGTAGAATCACCAGCGTGGCTTCTTTAGAGTCCATGAAAAACCACACCAAAACCCACAACCAAGAATAGAGGTACAATTCATAATCCATACTCCTGGGGGGAAGAAGATCAGTGGAGCTTGCCTGCTCCTCGGAAGTCACAGTATTCAGCAGAAGCAAACTGCTCTCTTGGCTGCTCCCACAAGCCAACCTCACATATGGTTGTACCAGTTACTCCTAAGCTACTGGTAAGAGCCTGTGTGGGGTGATTGCCGCTTCTCAATGGAGCTCATGAACTGAATATTATATATTACACATTTACTTCTTACTAAGTAAACTATCAGCATCACCACTGCACAAATCTGTAAAAGGCTATTTCTTAGAAGTAATTACAAAATTAGACTGAACAGCTCTATCCAACAGACTTCTCACTTTTATTTTTAAGATTTTATTTATTCATTTGAGAAAGAGAGAGAGTGCGAGCCAGAGCACAAGCAGGGGGAGGGGCAAAGGGAGAGAGAGAAGCAGTCTCCCCATTACGCAGGGACCACCGCCCCCCCCCGCAGGGCTAGATGCCAGGACCCCGGGACCATGACCTGAGGTGAAGGCAGACGCTTAACCAACTGAGCCACCCAGGTGCCCCGAGACTTTCCACTCTTGAAAGCAGTGTCTCAGCAACCACTGATGTGTGAATCCTGCAAAGGCAATACTATTTTCAGGAATCACTCTGATAGGAAATTAGGTTCCTTTTTGCCTCTACTATAAGCTCACGATCACTTGGAAAAAAGTATCTGCTTCTCTCTGCCCTGGTTTACCCACCTGGAACATGTTTCCACTACTTTAAGTCTCTCCTGTCATCTCTGGTCTAAGAAGCTCAGGTTGATGGTTCCCGTGAGGTCAAGGACAGAATCTGCTTTACAGATTGGGCATACTAAGGTCCCAAGAGCACTTAAGTCACTTGGAGAGGTGGGACAAACTGGGTCTGGGATTCAAAATCCAAGCTCTCAAGCAGATGTTTTGGCCTCTGTGCTATCAACTACACTCTCTGAAAGAAGGCCAGGAAGCCCCTCCTCTGACAGGCTCTACGCTAGTGCTAGGAATAAAAAGGTGAGGAAGAGGAGCATTTGAGAAACTTGTATACTAGTGGGAGACACAACACAATAGAATAATCACATAATATGATGCATACACTACTAAAATGTAAGTAAGCCTTTTATTGTCCTTAAAGAAATCAAACTCAGATTCAAGGTTGGCAACGAGACCATTTGGAAACCTTAAAGCCCTATTCTGTCCCTTTAGCTTTATTTATTCCTTACAGACTTCTCATTCTTACGGTCACTATCACCACCAAACAGGTCTCCTGGGTGGGGCTGCTCTGTGCATGGCCATACAACCCTCTCCCTAATCCCTGCAACACAGTTACAATAAGGCTGAAACATTCAGACAAAACTTTACCAAAAGTTCAGAGATTAAAGGAGAAGGAACACAGTCTCTAGAACTGGATGGTCTGGCTTATAAAATCCACTTGTTTTTCTTGAACTTGAGATTCCCTATAGTGCACCTCCCAACCTGTCTTCAGGTTGCAAAGTCATTTGTTCTCACCACATGGAAGTATCCTCAATACCTCCCTACAGTTCAGACCCAGGAAATCATAGCCCAGAGACACAGGGAGTTCTTTCTCCTAAATTCCTAATTTCTCATCTCAAGGGAATACCCACTCCCTATTAGGAAAACCAAAGGATAGTGGTCTTACCCTATAGGTCCAAAGAGGTTAGTCATTTTTACAATACAACATGAAAAGCCCAGATAGAGCTATACTTGGACACTAGCACGATGGGACAAACTGCTTTGGAAGCACAGAAGGGAATATGATCAGCTCTTAGGAACTTGTTGGGGGAGCTTTGCTCCAGAAAGCCTAGCCACCCTAACCTAGTGATCTTTCTTTTCCCTGAAAACCTACAGTCTGAAGCTGAACACTCAATTATTAAATGCTGCAGGCTGTTCTTTAATTATTTTCCAACAAGACTGTAAGTACCTCTAGGTCAGAAATTGTCCTTTTCTAATATTCCTTCATCCATGGTGCCAGGCATAGGAGATATTCATGTAAGTGTCGGGGAAATATCTATGTGACTGATAGATTATTCCTCAGGATCTCCCTCAACCTTGGAAGAAATGATGCTCTCTCAATAGGCTGCCGAGATGTGATTTTGGCGGCCTGCTCGAGGTGAGAGAAGGCTATCAACCCAAGGCAGTGTCTTTTTTTTTTTTTTTTAAAGATTTTATTTATTTATTTGACAGAGATAGAGACAGCTAGCGAGAGAGGGAACACAAGCAGGGGGAGTGGGAGAGGAAGAAGCAGGCTCATACCGGAAGAGCCTGACGTGGGGCTCGATCCCAGAACGCCGGGATCACGCCCTGAGCTGAAGGCAGACGCTTAACCGCTCTGCCACCCAGGCGCCCCCCAAGGCAGTGTCTTGATATGACCCTACCCATTTGCCTAGAACAAGAGCAAGTTAGTCTTGATTTTCTAAAACATTCTAAGGAAGAAGAAAGGGCTAAGAGGGGATAAGATACCACCTTTCAGGTCCCAATAAAGATAAAGGACTCCTTATAACTAGGCCTCAGCTGGTCACCGATTCCACTTGCTGTCTTTTTTTTTTAAGATTTATTTATTTCAGAGACAGAGACAGCGAGTGAGCGAGTAGGGGGAGGAGCAGAGGGACAGAATCTTCAAGCAGACTCCTCACTGAGCAGGGAGCCTGAAGTGGGGTTTGATCTCATGACTCATGAAATCATGACCTGAGCTGAAACCAAGAGTCAGAGGCCCAACTGACTGAGCCACCCAGGCACCCCTCCACTTGTGACATTAATGCTGCTTCAGTAACAGTGCAGCTCACTACAAATGGCCCTGCCACACCCAGGGGCCGCACATCCACGTCCCCAAAGCTATTTTCTCTGTAGTAGTTTATAAACCAATGGCCAGGGTCCCTCAGGGGCAGTACTGCCGTATGGAACACAAGAACCATTGTGTATGAGGTAGCCAAGGACTTACTGTTCTAGGTGTCATTGGCTCTGACAGTACAGCTTGCTTGTGTCCCTCTGCAAACTTTGTCTTATAAAAAGCTCCCTTCCCCCTCATTCATGACAGAAGGGGTGCAGGAGTCTGTGAATGCATGTCTATATGTGTGCATGTGTAGGTGTTGAGGGTGGGGGGAATTAAATGACAGCTATTCTTGGGCAAGTACGAAACTCCTCAATACCTCTCTAGAAGACTTTAACTCTTGCACAGAAGTCATATTAGATGGCTTATAGTTCCCACATCAATGATCAAACAATACTGTTTATACAAGCCTGGTCACTGTGGTGTCCTGGGCCACTTGGCCCTGAAGTGCCTGCCTTGTAGCATGGCCAACTTCCTCTAAAAGCAACTCTTTTCTAACCTGGTCACACAGCAATTTGGACAGCAAGAGACTAGCTGATGCCAAAGAAGAACTGGCAGAAGGGCAGAAACTCAATCACACAGATAGAAAATGGGTCAGTACGTTATAGCCCTCAAAACCTGCATTCAAATGACAAAACCAGTGAACCCCTGCTCTCAGTTAACAGCTACCTCCTGAAGCCATGAGAGAGAACTCCAAGACACAGGCTTCCAATTTGCAATGACTGCTGTCATTCCTATAGGACAGCAATCTCTTAACTCTCCCATGTCACCCGCTCCTGCAACACTCATTCAGACTGGAGTCAAGCATTAAGATTCTTAAGATATATGTGTTGCCTGGCTCAACACTAAAAGGTATCTGCTGTGAGCCAATATTGGCTTTCGAAGGACTAGCTATACAGAGTATTATGTTGTATTCTCTGTGATTAAATGTTAAATCTATATGAGATCTTCATCATTTCAAAGCTCATTAATGATTGGTTTCTTTCTTTCTTTCTTTCTTTTTTTTTTAAGATTTTATTTATTTATTTGACAGAGAGAGACAGCCAGCCAGAGAGGGAACACAAGCAGGGGGAGTGGGAGAGGAAGAAGCAGGCTCCCAGTGGAGGAGCCTGATGCGGGGCTCGATCCCAGAACACCGGGATTGATCCCAGAACGCGGGGATCACGCCCTGAGCGGAAGGCAGACGCTTAACAACTGAGCCACCCACGCACTCCCCGACTGGTTTCTTAACATCGCTTTTTGGTAATGTGAGAGTTTCTCAAAGAGTTGTGCAAGTAAAGCCTTCATACCTTAGATGTGAGGTCCCGATGGAAAATGCCTTTGAAGTGAAGGTAGCTGAGGCCCACTGCTATGTCATAGGCCAGTTTCACCCTCACAGTCCATGGCAAATGCAGGTTACTGTCTAGCAACTGTTCCAGGTTTCCAGAGTTGATATACTGCAAGACAAAAGGAAAAATCCAGCCACTGTTTGTCAGGAACGTTTAGGCTGGTGGTGAAACCATTAGAAAATAAATACCTAGAGGATAGAGATTCTACATTTTTAAATTTTTTTTTTAAGTTACTGAGGGTTTACTTGGCACCCAGGCACTATTGTAGGCGCTGCACACGAAGACCCTTGCCTTTGCGGAGATGACAATCTATTAAGGGGTACAAACAGTATCCTGTGGTAAATGCTAAAATACAGCTTTGTACAGGTACGACAGCACTATGACTGCAGCGGATAAAGTTACAAAGTCCATCTGGGCATGTCAGAGGAAGCTATACAGAGGAAATAAGGAGTCAAAAGGATGACCTGGAGGAACAGGAAAGAAAGACAATCCACACAGAGGGAGCAATATATGCAAAGTTATAGATTAAGGGCAAGGTGCATTCAGGAAACTAATTTACTCAATATGGCCAGAGTGCACGAATAGTAGAAACAGGTGAGGCCACTATACTTTGCCGAGATATATGGACTTTATCCTATCGGAACAAAATAAGCCTTTTAAGCAGAAGAGCAAAATGTTCATCTTTGCTTTTCAAAGAAAAGATTATTTAAGCAATGGTATGATTGATGGGTTAGATGGAGAATATGCAGAAATGTAAATAGGCAATTATTGCAATAATCTTGGTGAAAGAACGGTACCTCAGTTAAGGCAATAGTGGAGACATTGGAACAGGGCAAGATTCAAGATATATATAGTTAAATGGCAGAGTTAAAAACAAACAAATACACAAAACTTGATGACTGTCTGGATGGGGGCGGGGAGGGGACAAGCACAATGAAAATCTCTAGGTTGATCCAGGCTATTAGTCCCTGGATGCCATTATTCAATATCCACAGAATGAAGAGGACAGATTTTTAGAAGAAGAAGCAAGGTTAAAAATACTGAGGTCAGCTATGACATGTTGAGTTTAAGCACTTGTGGGACAGCCAAGGTGGATATGTCCTAAAACGAGCTTAAAGTTTAGGAACAAAGACTGAGCTAAAGACCAACATTTAGGAGGCAGTAACATTGAGCTGAAGTAGTCACTGATGCCAAGGGATGTATGAAGTTGTCCAGGGGTTAACATATAAAGTGAGAAATTAACAGAATCCTAAGGAATGGCAACATTTAAAGGAGCAGGCAGAGGAAGAACCAAGCAAGAATGTTACCATAGAAGCCCAAGAAGGAGAACATTCCAAAGTTCAAATGACCAAAAGTATCAAATGCTATACAGATCAAGTAAGGTGAGCATGAAAAGTGTCCACTGAACTTGCAACTAAGAAGTCGTTGGCAACTATGGCCAGAGCATTTGGTTAAGACCAGAGTTAAGACCAAAGTGAACTGAGCAGTGAACGGAAGATAAGGCTGTGGAGAAACTATGTGAAGATGTAGTCTTTCAGTAAATTGGCTGTTCATCATTTCTACATACCCATGAAGGGCTGCCTTGCTTAAAAAAAAAAAAAAGAGCAAATAAATGTATTTACAAAGAGATGATAATAAGAGCAAGGGTAATAATAATAACAATAGCAACAACTAGTATTTATTTATATAGTGCTTACTTTGTGCCAGGCACTAGTCTAAGAACTTTACATTAATTATCTTGTTTAATCTGCACATAACCCTATGAATTAAGTGTACTATTATTCTCATTTTATAAATGGCATTTAGACTTTAAGAGCCAGGGTTCAAACCCAGGCAGTTTGGCCCAGGGTCCACATTCTTCACCACTACATTACATTAGAGTTGCAGGCCACAGCATCTGAGTCAAAGAGCCTCATACAGAACAGGAGCTCAAAAATTTTTGCCAAATAGATCATGAATTTATTTAAACCTCACATGATATATTATCTCCCTCCTCCTTCCACAAGAGATAAAGGGAAAATTCCTCTAAGCCTAAAATTAAGCTCTTAAATACCTATTTTGGGGGGGTGATACTGAATTTTTCAAAAGACTAGGGAGCCTAAAGGGATAGCAGGCAAGAGATCTGAATTTTAGTCCAATTCTGCCTCTTAATAACCAATTACCTTTGGACAAATCAACTAATGAGGCTATCCTTCAGCTTTCCTACCTATAAAACAGATAATTCCCGATCCATATAACTCACAATGTCATTATGTGAATCTAATACAAACACATGAAAGTGCTTAGAAAAATATTTAAGCACCATATAATGAGATGTCACGATGTGGTAACATAAGCACCAAAAAGGACCAGCTGGGGGCAGCACGATGCAGCAGCTCAAATCCTCGGATGAGGTGAAGCAGGCTTGGCACCGCAGAGAATGGCTAAAAATAAACCTGACTTCTCAAAAGGGAAACCTGTCAATCTGTTTCATTCTGTTTGATAATCCATCTTGGAAGTCTCAAAATGGGCATAACGACGGCATTAACACAGCGCCTTTCATCTCTTCACTCTAGTTGAATCTGTCCACAGTTCACATTTAAGGAGCCCATTTGCTAAAAAGAAACTGAACTTGCAAACTCCAAGCCTACTGGGGACAATACAGTGGACGCTAATCATACAGCCAATTTCTTTAGTTCTGAGAGTCAGAAAGACCTAAAAAGGTGTTGGTTCACTTCCTTGATAATGGTGAGGATGTGACGTGAAGGCCTGACTTCAGGAGCCCCTGTGGTTTCCCAAGGGAGGGCAGGCAGAAAAGACTATGATGAAAAGGCTATATTTGCATTCTCTCTGGGCCAGGCTAAGCCAGCACTCTTGATTCTGGTTCAGAAAAACACACATTTACTCTTTTCAGCATGTCTCTAAAGACTTGAGAAATCCATAGATCAAGGCAGAAGGTGGAGAGCAGAGGAAAAAGGTGGGGCGCATCACACCACTAGTAGACTCTGGTTTTTCCAGCAAGATGGAAGAAGCACAAACCAGGACCAGAGAAGGAAACTAAATGCAGTTTCTTGTTAGAACCCATTTCTCTTGCCTGCCTTTGGCGAATATTTTTAGAGGGGGCTGATAAGCCTCTGGGCCTTCAGAAACCACAACTTCGGAGTGTGTCAAGACCTTTGCATGTATGAAGAAAGGAAGTTTGAGATCTGCCAACAAGGAAGATTTCTAAGTTGCTACACACTCTGTGTGCCCATTAGCTGGGACGTTCACTTCCCTATAAGCAACTCCCAGGGCAGGCTCAGCTGGTGTGTCCTCTGAACAAATCCCTCTGTGGGAAGCAGAGGCAAGATCAACTACACCAGCACATTCAGCTTCCCAGAATGAGAGTAACAGCTGCTTCCGCTTTGTTTGCTTCCAGACCACTCCCTTGAGCAGCTCTACAAAACAACCTAAGGCTTTGGCAATGCATTTAAATAACCTACTAGAGAGAGAAGTTGTTACATTTTTTATTGTTGTCCTTTTAAACTTTCAAGTTCAGAAAACTGTAATATCAGCCAATCAAATGTGATAGGTCCTTCCGTACCTCTTAGTGACTCTTCCCCAACTTTATCTACACTAAAACCTGCCTTTCCAACTCGTGGTCTAATAAAATATTATGACAGAGTTTTTACCATTTCATTTGTGTTTGATACTTGATTTCATTAAAGACTCTTCCTTAAAAGGCAGTCAATAAATAAATGTGTGTTGGAGACTAAACAATATGATGTATGCAAGAAATCATATGTCAACACCATAAAAAAAAATCACCACAGGGTCAGATTAGTGGACGCTCAGTTCTCCACTCAGGAATATCAATTAAAGTTATTTCTACAACCATTCAGTGAGCACTTCTCCACTTCCTGTCACCCCCATATGACGGTTAGAACCTGTCAGTTTACATCAACATTATTTTCCTTCTGTGATTAGAAGAGCGCATTACACATAGTAAATGTGGGTATATAAAGATGATTAACAGTTTATACCTTAAAGAAGTCCACTGAAAGATACAGATATAAGTAAATAATACCAATAACCCTTTAGTAGAGGTAAATACTTGAGGTATGAAAGAAGAAACTGACTCTCCCCGAGTTTGAAAAGTTTCAAAGAGGAGGTAATATCTGAGTTGGATCCTAAAAGATGGCTGGGAGTTGTGTAGACTGAGAAAATAGTCCTTTCCATATATCCCCATAGGCTCTGATGGTAGCAACTCAGACACAGACAGACACATAAACATGCCCACATAGAGAATATTCTGGAGCAGCACGAGGCAACACTTACCTCTCCATGAGGTAACACTCACTACACCCAGGGCTCCTGTTCCCAGCTGACTTTAGTCAGCTATCGTAGCCTCACCCAATCATGACCAGCCAGAAGAATAAGACAAAATATTTGCTTTTTTTTTTTTTAATTTATTTATTTGACAGAGACAGCCAGTGAGAGAGAGAACACAAGCAGAGGGAGTGGGAGAGGAAGAAGCAGGCTCCCAGCGGAGAAGCCTAATGTGGGCTCGATCCCAGAATGCCGGGATCACGCCCTGAGCCGAACGCAGACGCTTAACGACTGCGCCCCCCAGGCGCCCCCCCCCTTTTTAACTTTGAATTATCAATGTACTGATACCTGCAACCAACAAGCTTACCCCTGAGCAGTGGTCAAAGGCATATTCAGAGGCTCTGAAGAAAATATCTAACTGTAAGAATTATCACTCCTTTTTGAAAAATCTACCCACTGGCCTGGAGCTAGGGCATTCACCCAAGGCAGATAAATGTGCTGCCATCCAACTAACAGAGATCATTTGCTACCACTTAATTAGCAGGGCTGTCCTAAGGAAAATCTGTCCATCTCTCTATCCACCCACCTACACAAACACTGAAAGCCTATTATGTGAAAACACAAAGCTAAGTGGGGCCAGTCTCTGCCCTTAATTCACAGTCTAGTCCACTTCACAGTCCAGTTGAGATGATAATCAACAATTTTTTTCACACAGGATAGTAACATATATGCTATACAGAAAATATCATTCTAACAGTAATGTGAAAACTGTATGGAAAAGTCAGGAATTGAAGCCAGGAGAATAGTTAGGAGGCTTCTGGAGTCAACCAGCTGGGAAGGTGTGAATAAGACAATGACCGCAAGAATGAAAAGGAGGTTAATATCTGGAGACAGCTTAGAGGTAGAAGCAACAGGATCTGGTGTTTAATTAAAGGCAGGGAGTAATTAAAAGAAATAAGGCATACAAAGTATGTCCAGCATAGTACTTAGCTCACAGTATACAACTCACTCTTCCCACTACCAATATCTTATCTTCATAACCCCTCCCTGGGTTATTCCATTGGCCTTCTAACTAGTCTTCTTGTCCCTTTCTTGTATCTTGAACAGACACACCCCTCATTCCAATCCATTTTCCATAATACTGCCAAATATTCCTTCTGAAATGCCCACCTAGAGTCAATCCCCTGTAAAGTTATTCAGTGATGCCCTATTACTGTTAGGATAAAACCCACAACCCTTACTTAGCATGGAATATGAAGCCTTTCACTCCTGCTTAAAGGTCTGACCCCTAACCTATAGAGTTATAAAGATTCAATCAATTGATGTGTAAAATGCTTAGAACAATGTCAAAGAAAGTTGTCAGTATATGTCAGTTGTTATCTATTGCTGTTACTATTTTATTATTACAAATGTGTAATTTTTAGAGAAGTTCTGGAACACCGAGATGAAACATCTACAGTTAATTTGTCAGATCACAGGGGCACTAAAGATTTATAGGTAAAGTATACTATGATCTGTTGTGTGCTGAATCATGTCCCCCCAAAAGATATGCTCACGTCCTAACCCCTGGTAAATGTAAATGTGACCTTTTTGGGAAATAGAGTCTTTGCAGATGGAAAACCAAATAAAGATGGGATCATACTGGAGTAGGGTAGACCCTTAATCCAACAGGATTAAAAGAGAAGAGACACAGACACACAGGGAGAGTGTTATGTAATAAGGGAAGCAGAGATGTGACTGACACATCTATAACCAAGAAACACCACCAGAAGCTAGGAAGAGGCAAGGAAGGATATTCCCCTAGAGCTTTCATAGAGAACATGGCCCTGTCAACAGTTTGATTTTGGACTTCCACCCTTCAGAACTGTGGAAGAATCAATTTCTGTTGTTATAAGCCACCCACATTGTAGTGTTTTGTCATGGCAACCCTAGGAAACTAATACATGCCCAAAACTACATTTTAGAAAGATCATGCTGGTAGCAGGATAGAGAAGGAAACAGAGGAAGGTCTGGAGGGTACTGTGACAGTCCAGATGAGAGGTGACCAAATTCCTGACTTAGTCATGAAAAGATGGACTAGAGTTAGAACACGCAGAGATAGAGTCTAAAGGATATAGCAACTGGGTGGTAAATATGAGAACTGAAGGAAAAGAAAGGTACCTCAGAGATTCCAAACTCAGGTGTTTGGAGAAGATAGGAAGGGATCCTATCATCTTACATTCCATCAGTAAGTCAGAAACACATCAGAAACCAGCATCAATGTCAAATAACCAGATCAGTGACTTGTCAAACCTCTGTTCTTTGGATAAGCCCTCCACAGATGAGGGCCCGGCCCGACCTAGTTTTCACTGAAGCCCAACAATGCCATTGTGCTAGCGGCTGTATGTTTTTTGGTTGGCTCCAAACACAAAAGCTAGCAGACATCCCATCCTGCTGGCTTGGTTTGAAGAAGAAAAGAAAGCTTTGTTACTGCCCCGGGTGATTTCAGGACAGGCATCCCAAGAGCGCCCTGTGGGAGGCTTGTGCTCCCAAGGAACCTCCTGTTCTCAGCTCGAGGTTCTGCAGCCACCACAAGCATATACCCTTCATCTGCCAAACCCCGCATCTGCCACTGTTCAGGAGGTCCACCAGGGCTTGCCTGACTGAAACAGTCAGTAGCAACGAACTGACCCAGAAAGAAAGCGAACCCAAAATGTGTTTGAACATATTTAAATGTTTCACTCTCTTTGCCTTCATATATGTTTATCTACCGCCCAGAATACTCTTCTTCCCCTTCATAGCTTTGTTAACTCTTATTCATCCTCCTAATCCTAGCTCAAGTCTTCTATTTTGGAAAGCATTTCCTAACACCCTATTCTATACTTTGTGGCACTTTAGCCCCCCGTATGCATTTCTACTATTGCTTACCACATTGTACTATAACCTTGATGGCAGGGACCAGGTCTTTCTCAACTTTGTGAGCCCAGTATCCAGTGAACAATAATTTGTTGAATGAACAAGTGAATAAGTATATTTAAATACATGCAGACAGGTTTTAAGCTCTCTCTTATTAGAAGCCATCCCAATTCAGTCAATGTAATTTAAGATCAAAAGGGAAGTGTGCCTTTAGAGAATTTTTCTGATAAATAGCATCCAAAACAAATATCTAATAACGCCTATTATTGGCATTATTGGCACCAGGCTGACTCAGTTGGTAGGGTGCGTGACTCTTGATCTCAGGGTTTTGAGTTAGAGCCCCATGTTGGGTGTGGAGATTACTTAAAAATAAAATATTTTAAATAATAATAGTAAAAATGCCTACTATATGGCAGATATTATGGTAGCACTGGAAATAAAATGAAACACAAAACAGTACATTTGGCCACTCAGTGATATAAAATTCTGAGGATACTTTTATCAGACTATTGGCAAACTCCTTCAAGTGGTCAAAATCACATGGACTTAAAAAATATAACTGCGGCCTCCTTTTATAGAACATATTTTTTTTATCAGTAACTGAAAGAAGCCATAAAGATACCTCCCCTCTTCATTCACACTTCCCATAGGTAGATGTTTAGTACGAACCCATTCACTGCTTAAAGAATATGTTTGCTTAACATACCTGAAGGAGTGTTTTTCTATGCATGTAAGCTACTATAAACATCAAAATGACTGTTTACCTACAAGATTCGAAAAAGGGTGATTAAGCTTTTCCCAGATTTTTAACTCTTCCATCAAACATCTCATAATCAAAATCAAATTTGTTTAAATAAAGTACACATTAAAAGATAAATCCGTAGAATAAATCTTCTCAAAGAAATAAACTAAGAAATAGTAAGACTGCTCCCTTTACCCTGTGATGCTCTACTCACAATCAATGGTTGCAGACATGATTTAAGATCAGGCCGGGGCTCCTAACCACTTCATCCAGTTTGCTTTCGTATTCCCAATCCATAAGGCTATTGCATTCATGCTTAAAATTATTCTTACCTCCAGCATGCTACCCCACATCTACTACAACCCTGCACTCTGCAGACCCATATAGGAATCTTTGACATTCACCTGGTGATTGGGGTCAGAGCGAACAAAGCAATCCATTAAGGAAGACAAACACACCCTGCCTCCCCATCGTATCTGAGGAATAGGGGCTTGACAGTGGACAAAATGAAAACAGAAACCAAAAGAAGTGAAGTTTCTTTTTTTTTTTTTTTTAAGATTTTATTTATTTATTTGACAGAGATAGAGACAGCCAGCGAGAGAGGGAACACAAGCAGGAGGAGTGGGAGAGGAAGAAGCAGGCTCACAGTGGAGGAGCCTGATGTGGGGCTCGATCCCATAACGCTGGGATCACGCCCTGAGCCGAAGGCAGACGCTTAACCGCTGTGCCACCCAGGCGCCCCAGAAGTGAAGTTTCTAATTAAGGTGATTTATATCAAAGGAACTGCATCTTCAAATGAACCAATCATTTCTTCTACCTACTCTGTCTATATTAGCATACCACTTTGCCTCGGAATAAGGAATAAATCAAGCAAAAGTTAAAAGAAGCAAACAAGTTTACATGGTATCTTCTAGTGGCAAATAGTAGGTGGAGGGGTAGAAAGGGAGGAAAGGCTTCCAACTTGCTATGGGAAGATAGCTTCCCACCCCAATAGTCACTCCAAGTGCAGGCAGAAATCTCTTCCAAAGGCTAAAGGTCAAATAGGTAACTAAATACCCTCATGTTCACAGAAATCCATGAAGACTACTACGAGTTACCAAAGGAAGGGGTGGAGACAGAGGACCCAGCCAGGTCTGGTTCTATTGTAGACAAAACAGATTTGAGGTCTGGTATATACATAAGTATCTATAGCCTCAAACAAGAAAGGAGAGCCTTCTCTTTTCCTCGGTTTCAAACCATCTCAGATGTCAGAATGATGTCCCCTCTTTAATAAGAGAATGAGAAAAATCAGGTGATTAATCTTGAGTGTAAATCTGGATTTATTCTACCAACTTGTTTAAAATTATCTTTCCTGTTAGCCACTGGGACTCTCAGGGAAGCAGCTAATGCTAATCTAATGCCAACTCTCAATTTAAGTAAAGCAGCAGATCTGGATATAATGCCATTCGGAAGGATTTTGGGGATTCTAAACTGAAAAAAAAATTTTTTTTCCAAATGACAAGAAGCAGAGAAAGAGCATATCACTCAATTCTGAAACCCTTTCCAAATAAATTCAGAAGGTCCTGACACACAATTAACTTCATTTCATGAATTTACTGAAAACAGGTTCAGGGGCGCCTGGGTGGCACAGCGGTTAAGCGTCTGCATTCGGCTCAGGGCGTGATCCCGGCGTTATGGGATCGAGCCCCATATCAGGCTCCTCTGCTGTGAGCCTGCTTCTTCCTCTCCCACTCCCCCTGCTTGTGTTCCCTCTCTCGCTGGCTGTCTCTCTCTCTGTCAAATAAATAAAAATAAAATCTTTAAAAAAAAAAAAAAGAAAAAAAGAAAAGAAAACAGGTTCAATACCGTGTCTGGTAAAGTAGGCCCCCATAAATACTTGTTGAATGAACTAATGAATGAAGTGTCCCTAACCATCTATCTACATATAGGGATTCCTTCTCCATACTCCATGAGTCAGCTCCCATCAGCTACCTCAGTCTTTAGAGCTTAGACCGGGAAAGTCTTGCTCAAGGAAGAGCCTTCAGTTGGGCTAAGAAAAAGACTGAGCCTGGTATTCTATAGTGAAGAAACTATGCCAATTACAGCATTATGTTTAAAAAAAAAAAAAAAAGTTCCCAGGTAATAGACACACAGCAGAGAAAGGAGAAATAGTCCAGCTATACTCCAAGTTTTCCACATCTCGGTAAATGGCACCACCACCTACCTAGACGCTGAGTACCATTTGATTTCTCATTCTCCTTATTGAAGTCACAGTCAAGACCTTGTGTTTATATTTTCCAAGACAGATCTTCACATAGATACCACCCCAGTCCAAACCACCCACATCTGTCATATAATCTCTAATATAAGTTTCTCCTATGGTTGGTCTCCATGCCCTCACTTTTGCCCCTCAACAATCTATTCCCCCAGAGCAGCCAAGCTGCTGTGTTTTAAATGCAAATTGTATCATATTCCCTCCTATCAAAAACCCTTCTGGCTTCCTGCTGTATTTAAAATAAATTTCAAAATCCTTACCATGGCTTGTAAGACCCTGCATGATCTAGCCTCTGTCTTTTTCCCCAAATTTTAATGTTCTTCTGATCTTCATGAATATCTTCTTATCTTTTAGGTAGTCTCAGAAAAGTATCTGATGACATTACATACAAGATAAGTTAGTCAGGGGGCAAGATTAGTCCGGGTGGCTTAGTCAGTTAGGCATCTGACTCTTGATTTCAGCTCAGGTCATGATCTCAAGGTCATGAGATCCAGCCCAGCACTGGGCTCCCTGCTCAGCATGGAGTCTCACTGAGTTCTCTCTCCTCTGCTTCTGCCTCTCCTCTTGCTTGCTCTCTCTCAAAATAAACAAAAAAAAATTTTTTAAAGGTAAGTTAGTATCAGCATATATCTACTATACTGTTCTTATTTATCTCACTTGCCATGATGGATAAAAAATTTTTTCAGGGGTGTCTGGGTAGCGCAGTCGTTAAGCGTCTGCCTTCGGCTCAGGGCGTGATCCCAGCATTGTGGGATGGAGCCCCATATCAGGCTCCTCCACTGGGAGCCTGCTTCTTCCTCTCCCACTCCCCCTGCTTGTGTTCCCTCTCTCGCTGGCTGTCTCTGTCAAATAAATAAATAAAATCTTTAAAAAAAAATTTTTTTTTCAAAAGTACAAAGTACGTATTCATAGAGAAAACAATGCCAAAGTCTACAGAATAACAATATAATATGACAGAATAGACCTGAAAGGTAAGCCATTCTAAGCCCCATATCAGACATTTTCCTTTTATAATGTCCTTGCAAGTAACCAAAGCAACCCATATTAGCTTCATCAAGAGAAATAGGTAGTGAAGAGACTAAGAACTACACTAAACACAACTGTTCTCCTTAACCGTGGTGCCCTCGGCTAACAGTCCAGCCTCCCAACATGTAACAACATTGTCTTTAACTTTCCTGACTTGATAGAAAAGCAGTGCCTGAAGAAACCCAACTAATCCTTCTAACCCGACCCCTATCCCTTCAATGACCTGCTACCTATTTCTTGCTAGTGCTAAACAAAACAGAAAACAGCCCTAGTCCTCATGGAAATATGGGAGAGAGAGAGACAATAAACAAACATTCATATAAATGAAGAATTATATGTTATATGTTATAAGATGTGCTACAATGAAAGAAAAAAGAGTGCTAACAAAGAGAATTAGAACCCAACTCACAATCCGGATGTGGGGAGGTCATTAGGAAAAGCCACTCCAAAGAACTGAAAATTTAAACTAAGACTTAAAAATTGAGGAGTTAAGTTGGGTAAAAAGTGGGAGAATCACTTTTCAAATTTTCTCTCTCTAATTCTCGGTTTCTTCTTACATAAAATAGCAGTAATAATGACTATATCTCAGAGGGTTGTCTTAAGGATGAAAAAAGAAAATACATATAACACTTAACATTCCAGAAATAACAGCTATTTCTTTAATGAGTATGTCTGATTTTAAAATTTTTTTTAAAAAAGTTTGTGGGGGCACCTTGGTGACTTAGTCAGTTGAGACTCTTGATTTTGGCTCAGGTCATGATCTCAGGGTCCTGGGATTGAGCCCCAAGTTGGGCTCCATGCTGAGCATGGAGTCTGCTTGAGTATTCTCTCCCTCTGCCCCTCCCCTTGCTTACTCTCTCTCTCAAATAAATAAATAAATAAATCTTCAAAAAAAAAAAAGTGTCCCTGGTACTGCCAACTACGATAAATTATTGGTTTAAAAAAAATGAAATATTTTTTTTAAAAGATTTTCATTTATTTATTTGACAGAGATAGAGACAGCCAGTGAGAGAGGGAACACAGCAGGGGGAGTGGGAGAGGAAGAAGCAGGCTCATAGCAGAAGAGCCTGATGTGGGGCTCGATCCCATAACGCCAGGATCACGCCCTGAGCCGAAGGCAGACGCTTAACCTCTGTGCCACCCAGGCGCCCCTAAAAAAAATGAAATATTTTCTTATCCAAAACTTTAGTTGACTTATCAGGTAAGCAGGATGTCTACTGTTTTATTTGAATTTCCAAAAGTCCAGTGCTCAGTTCTGTTCCTTCTGGGTATACCAGAAATACATGTTTGACTGACGAGCTAATCTGGATGGAAAATAAGTTGTTGAGCAAATTAGTTACAGAGTCAAAGGATGACTATGCAAGAGGTGTTATAATTAAACAACACAAAAGCCATTTAGAAATTATTCCATTCATGAGGCAAGAGTTCTAGCCATTCGTACAGGCCCCAAAATACATTTTTAAATGTATTTTTAAAAGAAATTTTTAAAAGAAAATTTACCTCCACTTTGATTGGCATAAAATGTGCTTCCTTTTCCCCCTATTCAGTCATTCAGTCAATATCTATAAAGTGGCTTCTAACTACAAAATACTGCTGGGTGATCAGGAATATACAGATGAGTAAAATACTACCCCTATAATAACCAGCAACTAATTGGTTTTATAAGGCACTTTCGTAGTTACCTCATTTGAACCTTGCAACATCCCGAAACATTCTTGTTATCCTTTTTAAAAATTTTTTTATAAATGAGGAAATCAAGCCTAGAGAATTTAAATAATTTGCCTATGGTTATTCAACTAGTAATGGTAGAGTCTGGATTTTTACCCAAGCCTTTTGACCCCAAAGCCTGGGTTTCTTCTACTCTGGAAGCTTACATTTATATAGGGAAACCAAAGCAAAAATAACTTTAATACATGACAAAATGTGTAATAAGATATACACACACACACATACACAAAGGAGAAGATCAATGGAAGGGGCAAATTTGGCAAGGAGGGGGGAGCAAACAATGGCGAAGAAAGAATCAGAAAAGATTTTATGAAGAAATAAGCGGACTTTTGAGCCAAGTCTTGAAGAGAAAGAAGATTTCTATAGGATAAAGAGGAAGAGTACATTTGAAGATAAAAAAAAAAAAATAAGGAGGCAAAAAAACGCAGACGATGTTTAGTAAACACATGAAAAGTAGTTTGTCTGAAGGACAGAGTACTTGTTAAAGAAGACCTAGCAGAAAAAAGGCAAGATGATGCTAGAGCACAGAGGACTAGGATGCCAAACTAAGAGTATCTGAGTTCCATGTTGTTGTTGTTTTTTAGAGATTTTATCTACCCATTTGACAGAGAGAGACAAACAGAGAAAACAAGCAGGGGGGCGGGGGCAACAGAGGAAGAGGGAGAAGCAGGTTCCCCGCTGAGCAGGGAGTCCAATACGGAGCTCAATCCCAGGACCCTGGGATCATGACCTGAGCTGAAGGCAGTCACTCAACCGACTGAGCCCCCCAGGAAACCCCTGAATTCTATGTTATAAACCTAGCTGTACACAGGATAAGCTAGGCACTTTATAAATTCATGAAATTTTTAAATACAGACGCCTAGGCCTCTTCCAAGACTTTAATTCAGTGGGTCTTGTGTAAGGTCCTGGCATCTGCACTTTCTAAAAAGCTCCTAAGCAATTCTGGTAAGCAACTAAGGTTATAAAACTACACTATAATCAATGAAGAAATCACTGAAGGTTTTGAGCCAGAAAATGCCACTGATTATTCACAACAAATATGATAAGCAGCTATCATTTTTCAGGCTCTATACTAGGAAGCAACTGATAACAATGTAAATAAAATGGTCCTTGCCCTTAAGGAATTTATAACCTACATACACGAACAGTAAATAAAAATCAATGATAAATACTATTGTAATATGGAAGTAAACAGGAGGGGTACCTATCCTTAGGATATCAGAAAATAAGAGAAAATAAGTAAGAGTTGGCCAGGCCAATGGAAGATGGAGAGGTTGTGTTCTAGGCAGAGAGAAGAGCTGGTACATAGGCCCAGAAATGGAAAAGGTCATGTCCCATTGTGGAACTAAAAAGGTTCACATAATTGAGACAGTAGCAAAGAGGTCAGAGAAGTGAGCAGTGAGGCCACACAGACAAGCAGTAGTAGGATCAGATATTTTGACTTAACCCTGAGGACAATGAGAAGCCACAGAAGGGTTTATACAGAGAGAAACAAAATTAGATTTGTATTAAACACTGTGCTTCTGTCCATCAACAGATGAATGGATAAGTAAAATGTGGTATATATTTACAATGGATATTTTCATCCTTAAAAAGGAGGGAAATCCTGTCACATGTTACAACATGGATCAACCGTTAGGACATTATGCTAAGTGAAATAAGCCTGCCACAAAAAGACAAAATGCTATATGATTTCACTTTTATAAGGTACCTGGAGCAGTCAAAATCATAGAAACAGAAAGTAAAAGATGAAAAAGATCTAGAGATCTGTTGCACAACAATGTAAATGTATCTAATACTATCTACTGAACTGTACACTTAAAAATGGCTAAGATAGTTAAAATATATATTTGTACTTTAAAAGGACCACTTGGCTGGCAACATGGGTAGTATGGATTTAAGGGGAGAAGAGACTGATAGACTAGTTAGAAGGTTACTGCAAGATGGTGGCAGAAGGAACTGGTGTAAGGTGAATGGATTCAAAATAGGAAGAAGGTAAAGTGGACAGGACATGGTGATTGATAAGACCATAGAAAGTGGGAGAGGCTGGGATGAAGGAAAAGAGGACTATCAGCTAAATAGTAGAAAGGCTAAACACTATACTAATACTTTTACGGGTTATTACTTTAACGTTTATTAAGCAGCCACTTGTGCTACACGTACGAGAAGGCTTTAGACAATTGTTCTGCCACCTTCATAGACTAGCTTCTCTTTTTCGAAGTTGACCTAAATTAGCCCTTGACCGAAAGTGTCTGCTTAATTATTTGTTGAATAGAAAATAAGCATAAGCAATTACTACAGGAAGGTGAAATGTGCTAAAATGGGTGTGTTAAGGAAAGAAATGCTTATGATTCACTTTGGAAATCACTGATCTGAAAATGTACTATATAAGCAAATAATGGTGACCATGATAACAAGAAAAGACCAACACAAAGAACAAGTAAACACAGAAAGTGCAGACAGTGATGGTGTATGGGGTATAAGGAATGCTGAAATGCCCTTGAGTAGCAGGAATGTATGAGAGGTATATTGGGAGACCACCCTCCTTCCACTGTCCTTCCATTCTTCTACAGGAGCCAAAGTAGGAACAGCTAGCTCTCAAGGGCCTAAAAAGACCACTTATCAAGTTAAGAAAAGCACATCTGTCAAAACTTCTGTTAAAAACTGGTTTAGAGTAAACTCAAAAAGAGCTCTATAAATTCAGTTGCCACACTAGTCTCACAGTCATAGGATTAGGAGAAAGATTAGTTAGAAATCCCCTAAAGTATTTCTCTAAATCCTCCTGCTGTCCTGTCACTACCAACACTGAGAAAAGATGCATCAAATTGATGGACAAAACCACCTTGAAAGAGGCAAATGTCTTTGTGGCAAACAGATTAACTGCTGTAAGTTCAAGTGTGGGAAGCAGTATTCATTTATTCATCCATTTATCCATTCACTCAACTAGTATTTATTGCATGCCTTTATGTGCCAGTTGCTGAAGACTCATTAGTGAACAAAATAACCAAGCCCAAGGAGCTTAAAGTCTAGTAAACACAGGATTGTAGTCAGCCAGAACTTGATTCAAATTCCAGCTCCATTACTTAGCTTAAAAGACCTTAAATTAATTTCTTTCTCAGCCTCCAGATTCCTCATCTGTAAAATGGGAGAAACACTATTTCATGGTATTGTGTGATAATTATAAAACAATATATATAGAGAGGGAAAGAACGAGAGAGAGAAAGGGGGAAAAATTAGCGAGGCCTGGAACATAGAAAGCATTTAGTTAAAAATACAGGCGGTGCCTGGCTGGCTCAGTTGGTAACACACGAGACTCTTGATCTCAGGGTCATAAGTTTGAGCCCCGTGTTCAGTGTAGAGATCGAAGGAAGGAAGGAAGGGAGGGAGGGAAACAACTTAATTAGTGATTTTTTCCCACTATTATTACTCAGGAAGTAATACAGCAATTGAAAATGCCTCCTTCCAAATCAGTGAAATATTTTCTAATGAAAAAGTTGATAAACAGGATCTGAACAAATAAGGTATCAGCACTCAGAGTACACCTTGGAATCCCTGTGATTTATGAAGTTACCTCCAACTTGGAAGTCCAATAAATATTTCAAACTCAACCTGTTCAAAACTGACCTCTCCATCCTCTCCCATCTTGTACATCCTGTTGTCTTCCCCATCTCTATTATTAGCAACACTATTTTTCAGGTGTTCTGACCAAAAACCTCAGAGTTATCCTTGACTCCCTTTATCTTCTCACACTCCACACCTAAAGCATCAGTAAAGCCTAGTTTACTCTCAAAATAGATCCAGAATCACCAGCAGCACTCTGGTCCAAGTTATCATCATCTTCCGGCCTTTTTGCATAGTCTTTATTTATTGCACAGTCTCGACCAGTTCTCTCTTAACTAGTCTTCCTGCTTTCACCCTTGCCTCCTTTCCAATCTATTCACCTCACAGTAGCCAGAGTTATTTTTGTAAAAGATAAGTCACATCATGTCATAGCTCTATTCAAAAACCCCCCAAAACTTCACAACTCAGCCTGAGCAAAAGCTGAAGCTCTTACAGTGGTCTACAAGACTGTGTGATCTGGCCCGTGTTTCCTCTCTGACCTCCGTCTGCTATCCTTTTCACTCTCTCCGCTGCAGCCACCTCATGGAGCTCTTCAACCGCACCAGGCACATTTCTGCCTATGTTTTTGCACTTGCTGTTCCCACTTCCTAGAACTCTCTTTCCCCAGATACTCATACAGCTAGTTCCCTTACCTCCTTCATTTGTGCTTCTTCAGTGAGACCTTCCCCGAACACATATTGAAACTGCAAACCCACAGCACTTAAACACATATATTGTAATTTGGTTCCTATGCAGTCTAACTCTCCTACCCACGCCCAGGCTGATCACAACGTACGTTCCAGAGGGCAGAGATTATTATTTGTTCATTATTATATTCCCAATGCCTAGAAGAGTGCTACATACATAGTAGAAGCCCAATAAATATTTTTTGGATGAATAAATGAGCCAGAGCAAGCTAGCAAGTCAGGGGAAAGCTACTTTAAGGATAAAGTAAACTAAATGAACTCTTCTATTATTTGTGGGTTAGACTGCCAGCCTCAAATTCTTATTTCTCAAATGTCATAGGGAGTTACTAAAAATAAGGGCAGAAAACATGTGCTACAATTTATTTAGAGACTTTTTATTACTAAATGACCAAACCAAAAAATTAAATAAAAGCTACCTTTTTCAAAAGTAAAGATGCCACCAGGTATTTATAGGAACATTTTTAGCTATTTTTACAAGTATAAGTGAAATAAACTTCTAATTGTGAAAGGACTTGAGATGGGACATTTCACACTATTTCTGACCTCAAGCTCTTTCCACCGGAGCTAATTCAGCTTTCTGAGAGCTGGGTCTACACTAAACAACCAACTATAAACACCCTAAACATATACTAAGGGCCCAACCACACAAAGCATTATCATTGACCTTATTTAGGAGACTGGGCTCCATAAGAGAGCCTGGGATTTGACATAACTTGGAAAGTGGGAGGGAGAAGAGAGATAAGGGCATCCCATGTCCTGGAAGGCACATCTAAGGCCAGCATGTGTAGAAGACAGCAGAAAGACCCTCCTAACTAAAGGGAGGGATATATATTCTAAAATCAAATAGAGAGAGTCTAGAATGCTAAACAGAAGTTTCTAAGAATTTTTTAAAAGATTTATTTATTTTTGAGAGAGTGGGGAGAGAGAGAGAGAGAAGTAGGCGCAGGTGAAGGGGGGAGGGGCAGAGGGAGAGAGAAATTCAAGCGGACTCCACACTAAGCGCGGAGCACCACACAACGTTCAATCTCACAGCCTTGAGATCATGACCTGAGTGAAACCAAGAGTCAGATGCTCAACCACCTACACCACCCAGAAGCCTCTAAACAGAAGTTTTAAATAGAAGCATCACATTATCAAAGTATACCTAATGGATTATTTGAGTAGTGATATACCAAATTAAAGCAAAGCAAGATTAGAGACAGGAAAACCAGCCAAAGTCTTTGTAGGAATCAAGACATGGAATAACATCATGGCAAGAATGCAGAGAAAGAAGAACCAGAAAGACATCATGAAGAAAACAAAAGGATTGGGAACTGATTAAATTCAAGAGATGAGAAAATATGAAAACCAATTCTGTAGTTATTTGGAGGAATTCTAAGTATTCTAACAACAGAAAATGGTAAGATTGAAAAGAGTGACCTAACTGAGCTGTTGTATTTGAAATATTAGTAAAATAATTGAGTGGAAAACAGGAAATGACAGAAAAAAAGAATATGAACTACAATGAGTAACAACTATTAATACATAAGGAGATGTAAGAGTTAACAGCAGGGAGTAATGGCTGGATATTTAAAAATAGCTTTTTTTTTTTTTTTAAAGATTTTATTTATTTATATGACAGAGATAGAGACAGCCAGTGAGAGAGGGAACACAAGCAGGGGGAGTGGGAGAGGAAGAAGCAGGCTCCTAGCGGAGGAGTGATGTGGGGCTCGATCCCACAACGCTGGGATCACGCCCTGAGCCGAAGGCAGACGCCTAACCGCTGTGCCACCCAGGCGCCCCTAAAAATAGCTTTTAAGAAAGGACATAGTAAGAAATTTCTTACTACCCCAGTCACTAAACACTGAGTTCATGAAAGACATTGCAGTGGAATAAAAAAAGGTCAGTGAGATGTAGAGTCTAATAATTCCCCTCCCGGTGAATCAGACCTGACCAAGAGAACGCAGCATCAGTGACATTCTGGAACTTCAAAGGTAGGTCATAAGAAGTCTTTCAGCTCCCACTTGCGTGGCCTATACCTCTCTCCAGTCACCATATACAAAGTCCAACTATCCTGAGATCACCAAGCTAAGGGAAGTTCAAGCCATATAGAGATGACCTAGCGAATGAGACACCATGCAGTGAAAGAGAGGGGCCAAGCCACCTTCATTCACCATGGCACCAGGCATGCGAATGCAGCAGCCATCCTGGAAGTGGGTCCTCTAGCTGACACATGTAGATCAGAGACCCAGCAAAGCCCTTCCAAATTCCTGACCTACAAAATCACAAGCATAATAAAATGGTTGTTTTAAATCACTAAGTTTTAGGGTAGTTTGTTCTACAGCAATGAACAGGGGAATAGGCTTCTTTTTTATCCTGATAAGCCCAGAGCCTAGCAGACTGCCTAGCCTACAGCAGATTCACTGAAAGTGGTACGTATAAAATGAATCTCTTTCTTCCCTTGCAGATGCTAATTCACAGTCTGTCATCTCTCCTAACCTCACTGTTCCTTTAGAAGTCTTGAGTCACAGGGGCAATCATTGTTGGTACATCTGGAGTGCCCTCTTCACTATCATGTGGTAGAAATAGTCTCTTCAAAGCCACCCCATGCTTGAAAGAAAGGTATGGCTATGCTGCAAAAGTTAACCCAAGGCAGGCACCAGACAATACTGCATCTGGCTCAAGGTAAATAAGGCCAAGAGAATACTCTGTACTGGGACACACGGGAACAAAAAAAGAAGCAGGCACAACTAATAGCAATATCACAGCACACCAAGAAACTAGAATCGGGGTCTGGCTGCTCATTTTTATAAATAATGCATGAGTTTGGTCACTGAACCGACAGAGTTTCCTTTCATTATAAGCCCTCTGATTATATAAGGCTTCTTATAAGTCTGACAAAAAACAACTCAGAAACAATATATATCAACCCACATAAACAAGGAATTTCCAAAGTAACTATTCTTTAAAAAAGAAAGAAGGTGTATAGTGGGGGTAGAAATGGTGAGTGAGAAGAAGATGAGGGCTATGTGAATAAAAAGTTCTTTTCAGCCACCTGCAGGGCTGATCCATTCCCTCATGAGCTAAGAGCATTTCTTTTAGTACCAAGTATCTGCCTGACTGAAGTCACTTTGCTGTAAAAAGAATGAATCACCTCACCAGCCAAGGAATTGCTGTGTTATGGCTGAGTGATTCTTACTGGAACCATGGGGAAAAAGCATAGTTTCTCCATGGTAGAGAAGGCAAGAGAGACCCCAAAACATCTGCCAAGCAATTCTTTTGCTGACTCTTTTAACCAAAGAGTGCTGTCACTTGAGATCCCTACCCGACAACCTTATACCCCACTCATTCCCCAAATTTCCAATCTTCTAGGCACTGAAAGATTCTGCACAAAGAGGATCCCTGAACTGTTTGATTATGAGGCTATTTCCCTCTTTGTGCCTTTCTTAACAAGCCTAGAAAGAAGACATTATGAGATGATACATAATTTGTCTCGAAGCATCTCTCTCTTCTGTCTTTGACAACGCTCCACACCTCCATCTTGGATATGGAAGAGAAAACATACAGCATGTAAGTTGGTCACTGCTACTTTTTGAGTAGAATGACAGCCACCTTAGTATGAAGTTGACAATGTAAAGACAGAGCAAAGTGATGGAAAGACATGGGGTCTCTAAATAACATCTATTTAGCTGCTGAATTAAACCAACCCCTAACCTAATAAGCTACCAGAATTCCAGTTATATTAGTTATTTTGTTGTTTAAGATCTTTTGACTATTTTCTGTTACTTGCAACCAAACACATTCTAATATATCCAAAAATCAGGAAATATCTTTTCTAAGTAACCCAAAATATAAAAATAGTTAAAATCAAATTCTACAAATACTACACATGCTATACATACAAGAACCCGTGGGGATATAGATAAGCACTTAGCACTGTGGGTAATATATAAGTGAATTAAGGACAGAATGTTATAATGGAAAGGGTATAGGCTTTGAAGTCAAATAAATCTGGATCCAAATCCTACTTTGGAAATTCCCTTAATTTCTCTGAGTTTTCTCATCTATAAAATGGAGAAAATACGATCACAGAATTGTGAGAATTATAGCTAATATATAAAGCAGCAAGCATAGCACTTAGCCTACAGTAGGTGTTTAATAACTAACTGGTAGCTATGATTTTTATAATGGGAGAAAGTCTTTGCCCTCAAGTAGGGTAGAAAAGACAAATAATTAAGATTTTTTAATTGGGATATTCATAGGATATGGGAGATTGCAACAGTGGTTCCAATTCTTCACCCCTTACGGAATCCATGCCCTTTGACATAGAACTTTGCAGTATGCTCCCAGTGTGGACTCAGGTGTGTGATTTGTTTTGTCCAGTGGAGATGCTGGCCAAGCAAACCTGACTATAAGCAGAATCATGAAAAGCACTTGTGCAAATGGCTGGCATACTCTTGCTGTTCTGGTATCATCACATCCAGGCTAGTCTGCAGATCCCAGAAGAAGGGTGAGAAGCAGCTGGAGCAAAGCTGTCCCAGCAAAGCCCAACCTAGATCAGACCACCAGCTGACCAGCCAGACACATGAGTGAGCCCAAGTGAGACTAGCAGAACTGACCAACTGGGCTCAGCTCAGCTCAGCCCTGCAGGTATACAACAAATAAATGTTTATTGTTGTATGCTTTTGAGGTTTTGTGGTTGGATATTACATAGCAATAGCTAACTAATATATAGGGTTATATTCTCTGTCTTTAAAAACTGAAGATTTTCACTTCTTTGATACTCATGACCAAATGAAAGACAACGTTAGGGTTTCCTGAGTCAGACATACTTATGGAGCATATTTACTTGATACAATATGGATTCTTAATTCAACTCATTAAACTTAAAAGGTTTTGTTTGATCTCTTATCAAACTGTTTTCTCTCTTTTTTTTTTAAAGATTTTATTTATTTATTTGACAGAGAGATAGAGACAGCCAGCGAGAGAGGGAACACAAGCAGGGGGAGTGGGAGAGGAAGAAGCAGGCTCCTAGCAGAGGAGCCTGATGTGGGGCTCAATCCCAGAACGCTGGGATCACGCCCTGAGCCCAAGGCAGACGCTTAATGACTGCACCACCCAGGCACCCCCAAACTGTTTTCTCTTTATCAAATAACTCATCTGCTTAAAAACTCAGAAGTCTAGGTAGCGCCTAGGTACCTAGACCGGGTAGCGCAGTCGTTAAGCGTCTGCCTTCGGCTCAGGGCGTGATCCCGGCGTTCCGGGGATCGAGTCCCACATCGGGCTCCTCCACTGGGAGCCTGCTTCTTCCTCTCCCACTCCCCTGCTGTGTTCCCTCTCTCGCTGGCTGTCTCTCTGTCACATAAATAAAAAAAATAAAATCTTTAAAAAAAAAAAACAACTCAGAAGTCTATACTTAACTATAGGTAAAACTATCTATAGTAGTTGTAGTACCTGTCTGACAGTTCCAAGTTCAATTAATGTCTACAATTTTATTATTTTTAAAAAGATTTTATTTATTTATTTATTTATTTATTTATTTATTAATTAGAGAGCGAGCACAAGCAGGGGGAGGGATAGAGGGAGAAGCAGACTCCCCGCTGAGCAGGGAGCCTGACTTGGGGCTAGATCCCAGGACCCCAGGAAGACGACCTGAGCCAAAGACAGACACTTAACTGACTGAGCCACCTAGGCACCCCAATGTCTATAATTTTATTTTTATTATTATTATTTTTTAAAGATTTTATTTATTTGAGGTAGAGAATGAGAGAGAGAGAGCACGAGCCAGGGGGTAGAGGGAGAGGGAGAAGCAGGCTCCCTACTGAGCAGGGAGCCCAACACGGGGATCGATCCCAGGACTATGGGATCATGACCTGAGCTGAAAGCAGACGCTTAACCAACTGAGCCACCCAGTACCCTAGGTGTCTATAATTTTAAAGAAGAGGGGCACCTGGGTGGCTCAGTCATTAAACATCTGCCTTCAGCTCAGGTCATGATCCCAGGACCCTGGATCAAGCCCCTCATTGGTCTCCCTGCTCAGCAGGGAGCCTGCTTCTCCCCCTCCCACTCACCCTCCTTGTGTTCCCTCTCTCGCTGTATCTCTCTCTGTCAAATAGATAAATAAAAATCTTTAAAAAAATAAAGAAAGAAGAGTCACAGGAGTGGTTCAAGCCCAGAAAAGTCCAGATCACTACTGTATATGAGAAATACTCTTCCTAATAATATCAATATTTTATAGGCACTAACAAGAGCTATGTTTGTCTGCTGTAATTATTGACAAACTATTTGAAGAGAAATAAGGAATGGTGTTCACATTATTATAAAGAACAGCATTCCACGAGTCAAGAAAAATCTACTAAATGTCATCTAAGTTCCCAGTGCTGTGCTAGATGTTATTAGCAATTTATTTTTATAACCCTTAGTGAAACCAATAGCTGTGCTGCCAAGTCAAATTATAGGATAAACATAGGATTCCCCAGAGATGTATGCCATGACGGCCTTTGCTTATCCCCTTCTGAAAATAACCAAGAGCATTTGGATATTTGGACTGCATGACCATCAGCCTATTAACATAATAATAAAAATTATCTATGTTATAAGCTATGTCAGTATCTTACCAATGATACTGGAAATACACACTCTTCACAAAGCAGGCACTATATGTTATATATGGCTATGAATAAGCTAACAAACAACAGGAAATATTATTTAAGTGTAACAAGGCCTAAAGAATGCTGCATTAAGATCATTCATTTCTGCCATTTCCATTACACCCCACTTCTGAATTTGCAACATGATCACAGATTTTAAAGCCTTCAAACCCAACATTTCAAAGAACAATGATATAACCAGGGAGTACAACAAATACTTTAACAATTGTTAGTGTCAGAGCTCTGGCAGACAGAAGGCTTGAGAGAATGAGAGAGTTTTGTCTTTGAAGAATTTATAGACCCACTCCTGAGAAAAGAAATACACACAAAAAAAGGTTTTTTGATCTGGAATGCTGGTTATGGGTGTGTTCATTTGTAAAAATTTAGTGAGCTGTACACATTTCATATGTGTGCTTTTTCTGTTACGTCATAATTCAATAAAAAGTTTAAAAAATTTAATAACATTAACAGTAGTACTACAAAATGAAAAATATTGACAATTCAAGGAGTTCAGGAAGGACCAGTCAATGTTAATAATAAAAGCTGTAATAGTTGGGGCACATGGGTGGCTCAGTCGGTTAAGCGTCTGCCTTCGGCTCAGGTCATGATCCCAGGGGTCCTGGAATGGAGTCCCGCATGGGGCTCTTTGCTCAGTGGGGAGCCTGCTCTCCCTCTGCCTGCCGCTCCCCCTGCTTATGTGTGCTCTCTCTCTCTCTTCCCCCTCTCTCTGACAAATAGATAAATAAAACTTTTGAGAAAAAGGAGAAAGAAAAAAAAAGCTGTAATAGTTAAAATGTATTAACCAGTTACTATATGCCAGGCACCGCGCTAAATAAGCATTTTATAAAATCCCTGTGAGATCGTCATTTTATCAGTAAGATCTGCCATAATTACTTACTCCCTCCTCCTTGAAACTCCTTCCTTTCCATTCCAGGCCAATACACTCTCCTGGTTTTCTTCCTAACTCACTAGCCACTCCCTCTCAAAATGCCCTTCTTCTCTGACTTTTAAAATTGAAATACTCTGGGGCTCAGACACTGGTCCTCTTCTCTACCTAGACTCCCTGGGACAGAAACTATATTTCCATTTTACAGATGACAACACTGAGACACAGAGAAATTCAAATTTAGGTAATCAAGACGTCAGAGCCCATGCTCTTAACTACCTCATTATTCTGCCTTCTTTGGTCTTCCGTAGAAGAGGCAGGACAGAGCTACACACATTCCACATTCTGGTGCCTTCAGTAACTGAGAAAAGAGACAAAGAGTGAGGTATATGGGTCCTTCTGTCATAAGATATTAAGGACGGATATCAGGCACCAAGCCAGCAGGAAACCAATAGTCACAAGTTCTGTTAAACAATTTTCCTTCCTAAGTTTCTTCACTTTTTATTTTTTTTTTATTTTTTTAAAGATTTTATTTATTTGCCAGAGAGACAGCCAGCGAGAGAGGGAACACAAGCAGGGGGAGTGGGAGAGGAAGAAGCAGGCTCCTAGCGGAGGAGCCTGATGTGGGGCTCAATCCCAGAACGTTGGGATCATGCCCTGAGCTGAAGGCAGACGCTTAACGACTGCGCCACCCAGGCGCCCCTCTTCACTTTTTATTTTGGGACTTAGTTCCCAAGGATGATTGTGAACACTTTCTGGAACATAGATTCTCAAATCTAGATACTCACTTAAATAATCTGGGGAGCTTTTAAAAATACATATGGGCCCTATGAAGACCTACTTAACCTAAGAGATTTCAGGAAACTGTGTTTCTAAGACGCACCCAAGCAAATTCTGAAGCTGACAGCTCAGTACCTGAATTTAGGAAGCCTTTATTCTAGAGAGGATTCTCTGGACCTCAGAGGCTAAGTAGATGACTAAGTAGTGACTTCTGCCTAGAAAAGGCTGAAAATGAAGTGAGGCTGGAGAGGTAAACTAATCCCAAGGAGTTATAAGACCAATCAAGACACTACAGCAGTGACAGTGGAATTCTAGATCAGGACACCAAACATTTATGTTTGTTACCATGAAAGAGTTTGCAGCCAAGTGATGCCAACCCTTAGCTTAGGAAGGGGTCATCCAGGCAGCAAGAATCAATATAATATTTGAACACTCATACTCTCAGTACTCACAAAGTAATATGAGGGAATCCAAGGGTATTAAGAGATACAACCATTGTCCCCAGGCAAGAGAGGAAAGCATTGTTAACACTGCCATTTTTGCATAAATATAAATGCATATACAAGTAACAATTATTATAGAACCAAAAATGGTGAAACTAAGGCAAAGAAGCCATTTCAGTATGCTCACTTAAGTCTTACCTCTGTAAGTGCATGCAATTGTCCTTGATGTACACACACACCCATGAACCTATGAAACAAAACACATTTTTTAAAACAAATGAAAATACCACAACTGCCATATTGAGAAACTAGTTTAGTTACTCATGCATTAGAAACAATTCAATACCTGTAAAGTCTCCTGGGTTCCTGTACAACCCTGTAGCCTCTCTAACTTTGATACCAGGCTGGTAAATTTCTAAGTTTACCATGAAACATCTGGTTGTGGCAAGATCTAGTGGGAAAAAGCAACTGTGGAAGAGAGAAAGGAGTAAGCCTTAAAAATAGCATGGTATATTAGAAAAGGGACCAAAGCACCAAACTGGAAGTAAGGAAACTTGATGCTGGTTTCAGCTCCACTAGTACCTGACTACATGCTCACCAAAATTTTAAAAAATTAAAAAAGAGAGAGAGAGAGAGAGAGAGAGAGAGAGAGAGAGACTCTAACCCTATTTGAAGCTCAGTTTCTTCATCTAGAAAGTAAGTAGGTTGGATGACCCAAACTGAAGGTCTGTAATTTATAAACTACCAACTATGAGAGAGGGGGGAAAAAGGAACACATTTGCTGGAAAACAAAGGACTAACTTCTTAACATTAAAAGAACTTTTCCAAATATGTTAAAAAAAAAAAAAAAGGAACCCAGTAGAAAAATAAGCAAGGGGTGCCTGGGTGGCTCAGTCTGTTAAGCGTCCGCCTTCAGCTCAGGTCATGATCACAGAGTCCTGGGATCAAGCACCATGTTGGGCTCCCTGCTGAGCAGGGAGCCTGCTTGTCCCTCTCCTTCAACCCCTCCCCCTGCTCATGCTCGCTTTCTCTCTCTCAAATAAATAAAATCTTTAAAAAAAAGAAAAAGCAAAAAATGTATATAATTCACAGAAAAGTAAAATGTCTAATAAAAATATCAAAATGCTCTAATTCACTCATAATTAAAGAAATATACATTAAAAGAAGAAGATACTGCTTTTTAAATCTATCAAATGAACTAAGATTAAGATTGATCATGCTCAGTGTTGCCCAGAAGGTGAGAAAACAGGAACAGGAAACATTGTTAAATTCTTGGCACAATTTTTTCAATAGGTAAATGATTATATCTAGCAAATATTTTAATTGTTCCAACAATTTCACTTCTCAGAATTTATGTTACAAATATATCCAATTTGGGTATATATAAAAGGACATTTACTTCACACTGTATATCTAAATACCCACCAATTGGGGCGCCTGGGTGGCACAGCGGTTAAGCGTCTGCCTTCGGCTCAGGGCGTGATCCCGGCGTTATGGGATCGAGCCCCACGTCAGGCTCCTCTTCTATGAGCCTGCTTCTCCCTCTCCCACTCCCCCTGCTTGCGTTCCCTCTCTTGCTGGCTGTCTCTATCTCTGTCAAATAAATAAATAAATAAATCTTAAAAAAAAAATTAAAACTAAATACCCACCAATAAAAGACTAGTTAAGTATTTACAGTATATTCATAGATTGGAATACTATATAGCCATTAAAAAGAATGGACTAGATCTTTATGCACTGATATGGGAAGATATCCAAAATACACTGTTAAACAAAAACAGTGAGCTACAAATCCCATTTATATAAAAAAAAGTTTGTATATTAATAGAAAATGTCTAGGAAGCACTAATAATAATATATGATGCCATTTATATCTGGAATCTACAAAACAAACAAAATAAGACAAAAACAGACTCATAAATACAGAGAACAAATTGGTGGTGGTTGCGGGGAGCAGAGATGGGAGAAACAAGTGAAGGGGATTAAGAGGTACAAACTTCCAGTTATAAATAAGTCATAGGGATGTAAAGTACAACATGGAGAATATAGCCAATAATATTGAAATAATTTTGCATGGTGACAAATGATAACTACACTTATGGGAAGCATTTCATAATATATATAAATGTTGAATCACTATGTTGTACACCTAAAACTGATATAATATTGTATATCAACTACAAATTATTTTTTTTAAGATTTTATTTATTCATTTGATAGAGAGAGAGAAAACACAAGCAGCGGGAGCAGCAGGCAGAGGGAGAAGCAGGATCCCGCTGAGGAAGGACCCCAATGTGGGACTCGATCCCAGGACCCTGGGATCATGATCCTGGGATCATGACCTGAGCCGAAGGCAGACGCTTAACCAACTGAGGCACCCGGGTGTCCCTCAACTATACTTCAATTTAAAAAAAAGGAAAAAAAAAAAAAGAAGAAGACGGGAAGACACTTGAGAGATACCTGGGGAAAAGGCCAGGTAAACACAGAGGCAGAGATAGGAGTTATGCTACCATAAACCAAAGAAAGTCTGGGGTCACCAAAAGTCAAAAGAAACAAGAGAGGATTCTCCCTACAGCATCCAGATGAAGTGTTGCCTATCAACACCTTGATTTCAGACTTCAGAACTATGAGAGAATAAATTTAGATTGTTTAAAGCCACAAGTTCATGGTACTTTGTTAGGCAGTCCCAGGAAACGAATACAATGCATGACTGATTTTCTACAAAGGTAGGTGCAAAGGCAATTCAGTAGAGCAAAAATAGTGTTTTCAACAAAGGGAGCTCGAACAACTGGATACACATATACAAACAAACAAACCCGATTAATACCTTTTAGCGTATAAAAAAATTGACTTAAAATGGATCATAAACCTAAATGTAAAACCAAATCTATAAAATATCTGGAAGAATTCATAAAAGAAAACCTTTGTGACCTTCTATTAAGCAAACGTTTCTTAGACATGACACCGAAGCATAATCTATAAAATTAAAAAATGATTAATCAGACCTCTTTTTAAGATTTTATTTATTTATTTATTTGAGAGAGAGTGAGCGACAGAAAGAACACATGCAAGGGGACCGGCAGGGGGAGAGGGAGAAGCAGGCTCCCCACTGAGCAGGGAGCCTGATGCAGGGTTTGATCCCAGGACTCGGGTCATGACCTGAGCCAAAGGCAGATGCTTAATCAATGAGCCACCCAGGTGCCCCAATTAATTAGACTTCTTAAAATTAAAAAAAAAAAAAGCACAAGATTTTGAAGATTATTTATTTATTTGAGAGAGAGAGAGAACAGAGCATGTGAGAACACGAGTCGGGGGCACAGAGGGAGAGGGAGAAGCAGACTACCCACTGAGCTGGGAGCTCAATGAGGGGCTTGGTCCCAGGAGTCTGGCATCATGACCTGAGCTGAAGGCTGATGCCCAACCGACTAAGCCACCCAGGTGCCCCATCCTGAGCTCTTTTTAAGACACTGTTAAGAGAATGAAAAGACAAGTCAAAGACAGCAGTGTTGTGTCTAAGAAAAGATTAGTGTTTAGATTTTTTTAAGATTTGTTTACTTATCTTAGAGGTGGGAGGCGCAAAGGGAGAGGTAGAGAGAGAATGCCAAGCAGACTCCACACTGAGTACGGAGCCCAACACAGAGCTTGATCCCACAACCTGGAGATCACAACCCGAGCCAAAATCAAGAGTCTGACGCTCAACTGACTGAGCCACCCACCCCATGTTTTTAGATTTTTTTTAATCTCTCAAAATATAATAATAATCCAATTTAAAAAATAGAGAAAGACTCAAATAGACAATTCACTAAAGATGAAATACAGATGGAAAATAAGTACATGAAAAGATGCTCAAAATCATTAGGGAAATGCAAATCAAAACCATAAGATGTACTACACACCTATTAGAATGTCTAAAATTAAAGACTTGGAGTACCAAATGTTGGTAAAAATGAAGAGCAACTGGAATACCCATACAGTCCTGGTGGGAATATGAAATGGTACAACTACTCTGGAAGACAGTGAGATAGTTTCTTAAATAAACATGTACCTATGATCCAGCTATTCCACTCCTAGGTATTTAATCCAAAAGAAGTGAAAGCATATGTCAATACAAAACTTGTACACAAATACCCATTAGCAGTTGAAGGAATAAAACAAATTAGTGGTATTCATATACTAGACTACTCAGCTACAAAAAGGAATGAACCAGTGATATATGCAACAGCAGATAAATCTCAAAATAATTATGCTGAGTGAAAAATCTGGACCCAAAAAAGTACATACTGTACCATTCCATTTATATAAAAGTCTATAAAGTAAAATGCATCTATAGCGACAAAAGGCAAATCAATAGTTGCCTGAGAGGGGTGGAGTTTATAGGTGTGCAAAGGGGAGAGAGGAAATTTTGAGGGAGGATGGATATGTTCACTACCTCAGGTGATGGTTTCATGGGTGTATATACATAAGTCAAAACTTATTGCAGTGCACCCTTTAAATATGTGCAGTTTATTGTATGTCATTTAAATCAAGAAAGCTATAAAACAAAGAAGAAAATAGTAAGTGGTACTGACGAGGTAAGGGGTAATTTTTATTTTTCAGTGTACATACGTTATAGTTGAAGTTTTTTCAACCAACAGGTTATATTTATATATAAAAATAATTTAAAAATAAAAACCATAAAAGATGATTATTACTGATGATGATCATTAAAGTGGGAGAAGATAAATGTCACAAAGCCAGCGACAATTGTATCTGGGTTGCCAAAAAGGAAGTCTTATTAACAATGCCCTCAAGGGGTGCCTGGGTGGCTCAGTTGGTTAAGCGTCTGACTCTTGATTTCAGCTCAGGTCATGATCTCAGGGTTGTGAGATGGAGCCTGGGGTTGGGCTGCGACTCAGTGGGGAGTCTGCTTGAGATTCTCTCCCTGTGCCCGCCCCCACCCCCGCTCACGGGCACCTCTCTCTCTCTCTCAAATAAATAAATCTTAAAAATACAAAAACAAAAAACAATGCCCTCAAGTCTCAAGTAAGCTCTAATTTAGAAAGGCAAAGAAAAGGGGAGACTGACTACAAGTGAGAGTAAAGGGAAATCAGTGACAAGGCTGGAAAGGACCATAAAGTTCCATAGAGGCAGAGTCCAGGTCATACTCTTCCTTGTGTTCAAAGCACCGAACAGTGCCCAGCAAACAGTATGCACATGCAGTAAATGATCCTTGAGTGAAACGGAACTGAGTGAGGGAGAATGAGTGGCTGTAACATCACAGCAGAGTTTTAAAGACATGCCACTTTGACCAAAATTACAAATGTGGAAATTTCAGAGTTTCTCCAAAAGGTGGTTTCTGGACCATTGGTTTTCTCTAAGTACATCCAGAGACTTGGTGGGAACTTGAGAAAGGAAAGAACCCAAGGAAAGATGTAGGCAGTACTGAAAATAGGATGCAGGAGCCAATGATCATTTGAAACTTACCTCTGGCTTAGGAATAAATGGGAAGTGAATTGCTAAAGAGTTAAAAGTCTCTGAAGTTAGAGGGTGTGGGCTCAAATCCCACCTCACTCTACCTTTTCCCTCTCTATAGGTAGAATAACATTGTCCAGAACATAAGGCTGTTGGAAGAGATTAAATGAAATTATGAATATAAAGTTCATAGCACAGTGACTGGTATAGAGTAAGAGTTCAAAAAAAAAAAGTAATTATCATAATTATAACTTAAACATGGAGCAGGTAAGAATCAAATTCAGTCACAAGGTGACTGGGCAGAAAAGCTTGTTTCTTTTTCTTTTACAGATTTTATTTTTAAATAATCTCTACACCCAAATGGGGCTCAAACTCATGATCCCAAGATCAAGAGTCGCGTGCTCCACTGACTGAGCCAGCCAGGCACCCCGAAAAGCTGCTTTTTATGTGCCCACTCTCCTCTTCATTCCCTAAATTTGTCCCTACCTCCACTTCCTGCTCTGGAAAAATGGTACATTTAACTTCATTCATCTGTCAGTTTCTTTACTATGAAAATCACTACCTAATATGGAAGAGGGTGAGTAGGAGGAATGTGGGGCAGGTAAAAGTCTAACAATCAACATAAGTAATACAGAGTGCTGAAAGACTGAATGTGGAATGCTGTTTCTGGCCAGCATGGCCCAGTGTCTATGACCTATGCAGAAAGAGCATCAAGAATGTCAGTTACTGTCAGAAACTAGCTGGGTAGAAATGAAGAGGCTGGGGGCGCTTGGGTGGTTCAGACGGTTAAGCGTCTGCCTTCAGCTCAGGTCATAATCCCGGGGTGCTAGGATCGAGCCCCACATTGGGCTCCCTGCTTAGTGGGGGCCTGCTTCTCCCTCTCCCTCTGCTGCTCCCCTGCTTATGTGCTCTCTCTCTCTGTCAAATAAATACAATCTTAAAAAAAAAAAAAGGAAGCTGTTGTAGAACAGAGGAAATATGGACAAGATGAATGAGAAACTAGTTAATCTGAGGGAGTTGCAGTTGTTACAGGTATCTTTAAAATAGGTCACTCTTCTCTAAGTATCTGTACAACTCCCCAGTCATTGGAATTACAAGAATCAGCATGCCATTTGTTTATTAAACAATTATTTTTTTACTTTTTATTTTTTATTTAAATTTAAGTTAGTTAACATATAGTGTAGCATTGGTTTCAGAAGTAGAATTTAGTGATTCATCACGTACATATAACATCCAGTGCTCAATCCAACAAATGCCCTCCTAAATGCCCATCACCCATTTAGCCCACCTCCCTTCCAGCAACCCTCAGTTTGTTGTCTATAGTTAACAGTCTCTTACAGTTTGCCTCCTTCTCTGTTTTTATCTTAATTTATTTTTCCTTCCCTTTCCCTATGTTCATCTGTTTTGCTTCTTAAATTCCACATATGACTGAAATCATATATTTGCCTTTCTCTGACTGACTTATTTCGCTTAGCATAATACCCTCTAGTTCCATCCACATTGTTGCAAATAAGCAATTCTTTATTGAGTGGATACTATGTGCAACGCTTTAGGGACAGGACAGTGAATAAAACAAAGTCCCTGCTCTCACAGAACTTTCATTCTAGAAAGAACTTTCATTCTTTCTGTTGGAAGGCAACTGTAATAGAAAGTTAAGGGGGTATTTTGCAGAATGTGGCTAAACTGTATGTACAATAGCTGTTTCTAGTGAGCCTCTCATAGAAAGGACGCTTCTCTTGAGATTAAATGGTATCCCCACCTAAGAATAATTCTATTCCCAGGGCACCTGGGTGGCTCAGTTGGTTAAGCATCTGCCTTTGGCCCAAGATCCTGGGATCAAGCCCCATGTCAGGCTCCCTGCTCAGCAGGTAGCCGGCTGCCCCCTCTCCTCCCCACTCACGCTCTCTCTCGCTATCGCTGTCCCTTTCTCTCAAATAAATAAATAAATAAAATCTTTAAAAAAAAAAGAATAATTCTATTCCTATTACCCCATCATAGCAAAAGGAGATAAAGTAAATATGATAAGCTACATTTCTTTCTTCATTATGGCTTTCCAAACTATAACAGGCTAACTATGGGCTAACTATGGCCCACTATTTGTTTTTATAATTTTTTTAAAGACTTTATTTATTTTTGCATGCGAGAGAGAGAGAGAGAGAGAGAGCGCGCACAAGCAGGGGGTAGAGGCAGAGGGAGAAGCACTCCCCGCCGAGCAGGGAGCCCAACGAGAGATTCTATCCCAGGACCCTGGGACCATGACCTGAGCAGAAGGCAGACACTTAACCAACTGAGCCACCCAGGAGTCCAGTTTTTATAATTTTTTATTTAAACACAATCATGGTATTGTCTGTGGCAGCTTAGTTGGGATAGAGACTGTAAGACTTGCAAAGACTAGAATATTTACTGTCTAGTCCTTTACAGAAAAAGTTTGCTGACCCTTGCACTAGAGCATAGGGATATATCCATTCCCATCTAGGGGAACTTAAGTTACTTAATCTTTATAAATCTCAATATCCTCATCTGCAAAAATGGACCCAAAAATAATACCATCTTAGAGGCTTGTTAGGAGAATTAAACTCAACAGTTCAGGTATAGTATTTAACAATGTCTAGCCCATGCTCAAATCAAACTTAGTGGCTTTTAATTCATCATTATTAATGATCCTAAATTATGCCATTCCTTACATGGTTATTAGGGTCACATTTCAAAACACAAAATATGTCATTACCGTCTTCATAACACTTCAATGGCTCCCTTCTGCCTATAGAATAATGTTGAAATTCCTTACCACAGTCTTTAAAACTTGATCTGCTCCAACTTATCTTTGGATCCTCATATTTTCCCATGAGCCTTATTTTTTGTCCATCTCTTCATCTCCTCTGGTTCTATCCTACAAATATACTTAAATTCCCCCATCTTAAAAAATGCTTCTCTTGCCCCCTCCCTAAAATATGATATTAATTCACTCTTTTCATTTGTTACCAAACTTTAATAGGTTACATTCACTATCTACATTTCCTTCACTCATTCTTAAACTCATTATAATTGGCCTTCTGCCCATATCACTCTTTTGTAACTTCCTTACTATGAAGGATTCAGAGTTTTATTTATTTCTGCATTTCTAGTACCTAGTATAGTATCTGGCACATAGTAAGCAAGCTCTCAGTAAAGATTTGTTGAATGGCATGAATGATTTTTATGACTTACAAACTTAAATTCAAGCTCTTCTCTGAGTTGGAAGACTATTTTATTTTACTAAAAATCATCCTCCCAAGATCAGCTAAAATTTCATCTTCTCTATGCTGATCTCCTGGATATCTTCAGCTAGTATTATTCCTCTCTCTTCCTCCTCCTCCCCCCAACAGTACTGCTATGCACTTTTCACCCTGCTTTGAAAGACTGCTCATAAGTGTAACTGAGGGGGTCCAGGGTCTGCAGTAAGACTGCTTATATTTGAATCCTGACTCTGCCACTTCATGATAACCTCTCCGTATTTTAGTTTCCTCACATGCAAAATGGAGGTATTACTATTACTTAACCCAAATGGTTAGTATGAAGATGAAATGACATAACTTGGGCTCCCCTAAAGATAACAAGCTCTAGAATATGTTAGCTATTCTTCTTCTTTTAACATCTCTAACTCTTTCTTCAGGCTGGAATATAAGAAAGGTTTTCAAGAATACAGATTTCTTCTCATTTGTTTCTATATACAGTGCCTGATACACAATGCTTTGCACATAAGATACTAAACAAACACTTCTTGAATGCAAAAGCAATAATCACCAAATTATCTTGGCAACGTAAATTCATTTTCTAAGAAAGAACATTTAGAGGCAGGTACAAGGCTGGAAAGCCAAGAGTTATTTATTTTATCTAATCAAATATTTATATAGAAGCTAGGCAATAGGATTCTACTAGCAAAACAATGGCTATATTTTAAAGTCATGGGCCGCCTAGAAGCTGAAAAGACCTGGTTTGGGTGTGACATACCCTTGCTTCCCTTCCCCCACAGGCCCACCATTCGCCATGACCACATCATCCACAGACATGTCACAGCCAGCACACTCAGGCAGGCACTGGCTTCATGTGGCAGTTTTCTGCCTACCTTCTCCCCACCCCCGACTCCCATCACCACATCACAGTGGCGCAGCGCAACTCTACTTCTGTGTGAAACTTTTCTGCCTGACCTCCTCAACCTCATTTCCTTTCCACCACCCACCACATCCAAAACAGTGTCACAGAGCTCACAAGCTAAGACAGGCATTAGCTTTATACTGGGAGAAGAGCTTGAGCAGAGTTCATCATTCTAGTTGCTATAAAAAGCATATACTTTAAAAGGCAAATATTACTCGTACTTAACAGGGAAGTGATACATGCTTAGAAAAGTATTTAATGTCAACAGTAAGTTTTTACTGAAATTATTATTGCTAATTATATTAAAATCTAAGTTGTGGATGAAGCCTCAAATCTTTTTTGGTATGAGACCAGACCTAAAAAAATACATTCTGAATGATCCTTACTCCTCACTACCACCACCCAAAATCATGCCAGCTAGAATTATTTGGCTCAGAAAGAGAGCACTTTGTTAATGCATGTGCTCTAGACTGAGTGATTACTGAAATTTATTATTTTTAGTTTCATATTACACACACACTCATGTTAAGAAGCAGGAAGAGTTGTTGTTTTTTAAACCAACGCTTCCTAAATTATAGTGTACAAACAAATCACCTGGGAATTATGTAAATCACAGGCTCTGATTCTATAGGTCGGGGCAGGGGGAAGCTGAGAGTCTGAATTTTTTTTTTTAAGATTTTATTATTTATTTGAGAGAGAGACAGGGAGACGCAGAGTGAGTGAGAGGGAGAAGCCGACTCCCTGCTGAGCAGAGAGCCTGATGTGGGATCCCAGCACCCTGAGATCATGACCTGAGCCAAAGGCAGACGCTTAACCAACTGAGTCACCCAGGTTTCCCAAGTCTGAATTTCTAACAAGCTCCCAGCTGATGCTGATGGTGCTAGATCCCTGGACCACATACTGAGTACCAAGGCTCAGTCTACACAAAAGACAGCTGATCACCCACTCTAAAGTTAGTAAGACCCTATGAGGAAACTCCCAACTCTAATACTACTAGTAAACTAGACTTTGACCAGAGACTTAATTTGCCTTAGTCTTTCCTGTAACATGATTTACTATTTTCCATAAAGTGTTATTACCATGCTTTTATACACCCTTTGACTTTTCTCAGACTGTTTCCACTGCCTAGAATTCCCCTCCCCTCATTTCTACATAGTTATATTCTACCCACCCTCAAAGCCCAGTTCAAATACTTCCTTTCCCACAAAACAAATCTGGCTCCCTCCAAGTAGGAGTACTTCTGAACTAGCATGCTTTTGAACTACCAAGGCACTCCATCTACACCACTCTTCCATGGCATCATCATTTCCTACCTTTAACAATGTTTTATAAAATGAAATAAATTCTCTTGCCTGTCATATGACAGTATACAAATACTTGCTGGGTAAATTTAAAACACGATTCTGACCACTCAAAAATTATTGAATGCCTACTATGTGTCAGGCACTGGTAATGATTTTATGATTATGATAGCAACTGATTCTTAAAGAGCACTTACTATGCAGGCATTGTTTTTACATTATATTCATTTAATCCTCATAATAATCCAATGAAGTAATACTTTTTTCCTCCCAATCATATTGATAAAGAAACTTAGGCTCTGAGAAATAAAGTAACCTGCCCAAAGTCATACAGACAATATGTGGCAGAGCCAGGCATCAAACCAAAACAGTGGATTCTGTGCTCTTGAGCACAATGTTATATTACCTCTCCATATAGTTATAAAAAGGATAAAAAAAATAAACATGATACAATACCTTTCATTAAGAAGCTACTGGCTACTCAAGTTTTTGAGGCAGCTCACAGCTCCTGATCAAAGTCCAAATTCCTTAGCATGTTATTCAAGAGCGTGAATGATCTGACCCACACCCCTCTTCCCTTATCTTCTATTACATCCACCCACATTCTCTATGTGTTAGTTATATAAGCCGCTACTCCTAAAAATGTCCTAAATTCTCCCACTTCCATACTGTTGCTAGAATGAGTCCATCTGGAATCCACTTTTCAAAGCTCTATCAATCCTTAAAAACTCAGTGCAAGAACCACCAATCCTTAAAAACTCAGTGCAAGAACATCCCCAAAGAATAAGAACAATAGCACCCACCATTTAGATACAATTTTGTGTGCCTGGCACTGCCATATATCAAGTCATTTGATTGTTAAAACAGCCCTTTGAGGGGTGGCTGAGTGGCTCAGTTGGTTAAGCAGCTGCCTTTGGCTCAGGTTATGATCTCAGGGTCCTGGGACTGAGCCCTACATCAGGCTCCCTGTTCAGTGGGGAGTCTGCTTCTCCCTCTGCCTCTGCCGCTCCCCCGCTTGTGCTCTCTCTCTCTAATAAATAAATCTTTTTTTTAAAAAACAGCCCTTTGAGAATAATTATAATAATTCCTAACTCAGAGATATAATTTCAAATATATCCCTAATCTTTCTAATCCAAAGTAATCTTTCTCTTCCCTATACACTTATATCACTCTATTTAAAACTCTATTATTACACTTACCAGGCCTACCTTCTACTTCGTTTTATCTATGTCTGCTTCTTGCACTAAATTAGAGGGTTCATAAGGGCAGGGATCTTATATGTGGAAGACAATGGCTATTCATTCACTAAACTGCTTCCCTTTTCCTCCTTAAGTAAACATTTCCCAGTGTCTATAACAGTTGGTTAACACCGTAATACTGAGTTCTGGACAGTGGTATAGGGGCCTGTCCCATAAAAACCTCAACCCTATCCTCCACACTTTCCTCCTTCATCTGTCAGCAGATGCAGAAGATCCAGTGAAGGAAACTGAGGCCCCATCCTAGATTTAAAAAAAAAAGTGCTCCCCTTCTACCTCTACCCAACATGCACTGAACTAGGACATAAATAAGAAACAAGGGGCGCCTGGGTGGCTCAGTCGTTAAGCGTCTGCCTTGGGCTCAGGGCGTGATCCCAGCATTGTGGGATCGAGCCCCACATCAGGCTCCTCCGCTGGGAGCCTGCTTCTTCCTCCCCCACTCCCCCTGCTTGTGTTCCCTCTCTCACNGAGGGAAGGGGAGGGGAGGGAAGGGAAGGAAAAAGAAACCAAGCCTTTACTTTTTTTTTTTAAGATTTTATTTATTTATTTGTCAGAGAGACAGAGCACAAGCGGGATGGGGGAGTGGCAGGCAGAGGGAGAAGCAGACTCCCCACAGAGCAGGGAGCCCAATGAAGGACTCAGTCTCAGGACATTGGAATAATGACCTGAGCTGAAGGCAGACACTTAACCAAATGAGCCAGCCAGGTACCCCGAAACCAAGCCTTTAAATCAATAAGATTTTATATGGTTTACTACAGTAGTTTGCCCTCCTGGAATAAATATACCATGTAGTTTTGTGTCTCTATATATACTTAAAACACTGCCTTGTTCATAGTTAGCACTTAGTAAATAAATATTTACTGAATTCAAAGTTAAATTTCTTAATTCCAAGGTGGGATCTTTCTAAGTCCTACTATTATCCAGCAGTCTCCAAAATGGGGAATGAGCAAGATTATCCACTGAAGTATAGGAAGAAAATTAGAATTTTTACCTATATTATTTTTTAAAGATTTTTATTTATTTATTTGAGAGAGAGGGTGCACAAACAGGGGGAGCAGCAGAGGGAGAGGGAGAAGCAGGCTCTCCACTAAGCAGGGAGCCCAATGCAGGGCTCGATCCCAGGACCCTGAGATCATGACCTGAGCCAAAGGCAGATGCCCAAATGAGAAAGAGCAACTGAGGCACCCCTATATTGTTTTTACATAAAAAAGAGAAAATGCATTTTAGTAATATTTAATATGGGTCAATAGTAGCACTTGGAGATGTACTCAAAATGTTTTCCTAATGGGATACTATGATAGGCAGAAGACATCCAAAGATATCCATGTTCTAACCCCCAAGACCTGTGAATATGTTATATTACATGGCAAAGGAATTGATTAAAGTTGCAGATGGAATTAAGGTTGCTAACCAGCTGACTTTAAAATAGGGAGATTATCCTGGATTATCAAGTGTTACCCCACACTGGTCCCCAAAGGTAGAAGAGGGAGGCCAAAAAGTTAGTATTAGAGGGATACAACATGGGGTGCCTGGGTGGCTCAGTCGTTAAGTATCTGCCTTCAGCTCAGGGCATGATCCCGGAGTCCTGGGATCCAGCCCGGTATCAGGTTCCTCCGCTGGAAGCCTGCCTTCCTCCCCCACTCCCCCTGCTTGTGTTCCCTCTCTCACTGGCTGTCTCTCTCTGTCAAATAAATAAATAAAATCTTTAAAAAAAATAAAAATAGAGGGATACAACATGAATAGAGGGATACAATCAGCTGGTCATTGTTGGCTTTGAAGATGGAAGGAGCTACAAGCCAAGGAATGCAAGCAGCCACTAGAAACTAAAAAAAGGAAGGAAACAGATTCTCCCTAGAGCCCCCAGAAAGAAACACAGCCCTCTCAGTACCTTGATTTTAGCCCAGTAAGATCCACATCAGACTTCTGACCTACAGAACTGCAAGAAAATGAAATTGTGTTGTCTTAAGCCACTAAGTAATTTGTTATGGCAGCCATAGAAAACTAATGATATATAATAAAAAAAATTATGGGTTACTATCTTATGTTATTATGTTTACAGATCTAGAATAGACTTTGGGCTTTGACTCCTTCTAAACAAGCACAAGGAGGGGCACCTGGGTGGCTCAGTTGGTTGAGCATCTGACTCTTGATTTCAGCTTAAGTCATGGTCTCAGGGTCATGAGATCAAGCTGCATGTCAGGCTCTGTGCTTAACAGCAGAGTCTGCTTGGGATTCTCTCTCTCTCTCCCTTTGCCCCTCCTCCGCTCTCTTGCGCGCGCGCGCTCTCTCTCTCTCTCTAAAATAAAGAAAAATCTTTAAAAAAAAAAAAAAACAAGCACAAGGAAAATAACATTATTATGTTCCTTGGTAGCATTTACCTCCACTCAAATATTTATTGAGCTTACAGTTCTGCTCTCAGTATTTAAGGTTTAAATACTGTCCCTCCTCAAAAGTTTATTACCTAAACAGAAGAGGGAGAGGTGTGACAGCAGTCTAAAACACATCTAGCTGTTCTCATTCTGAAGAAAAAACCACAAAACATTAACACTACTATTAGTTTTGGACCTGCTCAATACTACATAACAGGACCTAGTAAGACTTTTGTGGTCATTGTATCAAAGCTGTCCAGAAAATTACTATTTGTTGCTAACCTACAATATACCTAGAAACTGTGCTAAGTGTTTTATATGTATGACCTGAGATTAACTTACCCTCATTTTATCATCTAAGAAAATGAGGTTCAGAGCATTTAAGTGACTTGACAAGGTTGGAGAAGTACTGGAATCTGGATCTGTTTGGCTCCAAAACCTATGCTTTGTTCTGTGACAATGGGTATAAAAGAAAAAAGGCCAGTGGTTCAATAATAACTTCATTTTTGGGGTGCGTGGGTGGCAGAGGCAGTTGAGTGACTGACTCTTGGTTTTGGCTCAGGTCATGATCTCAGGATCATGGGACTGAGCCCTGTGTGGGGCTCCACACTTGGCATGGAGTCGGCTTGAGACTCTTTCTCCCTCTGCCCCTCGTCCTTGCGCACTCTCTCTCTCTCTAAAATAAATAAATAAATCTTTAAAAATAACTTCATTTTTTATTCATTAAAAAATAACTGCCTAACTGTAAATCAATGAAAATATAACTGGTTTGCTTTATAAGACTTTCTACTGCCAATTTTGAGCAATAAGCAGCATCCATGTTGTAGGACTTCTTCTGACCTGTACTGGCCTTTCCAGAAAAGTGTCTGGCTCCAAAGTTATGGCAAAAACAATTAAGAGGTCTGAAATAAACCTGTAATAGAATGTGAGGAGGATTTTTATATTAATACGCTTTCTAAAAGCCCTACATCTGAAATCTACTTATACTGGTTTACTTTTCTTTAAAAGAGTTTTTTCTAGAAGTTTTGATATATTTTTATGATTTCCTCCCATAATTGAAGGAAAGGCCCTGCGACATACTCAACCAGATTCCACTAAGCTTTAATACGTGGCACTAAAATGAACTGCTTTGCATTCTACTCCCAAATAAAGCAAAGTTACCATCACTCTCTTGGACCAGAAAAAATTACCAATAACCAAAAAGGAGAAGAAAGGGCAATGCCTCAGATCTCAAGTCCCAAAAGAGCTATGAATCTAGACCCATAAAAAAGCAGTAATATCTTTTGGTAAAGCTTGCGGCAGTTCAAATGTGTTTTAGAGGTATTACGTCATGGAAAACTGGTTGTGCTAGGTCCTAGCTATGAGAACTCAAAGAAAACTCAGCTGAACAGACATTAACCACCAAAGCCTCACATCAGGTGACACCAAACAGAGCTGGTTCAGTCTGGCTTTCTCTTTTCTGTCCACAGTTCTTATAGTCCGATTTTAAGATAGCTAAAGGCTAGTAAATATTGCTCACAATCACTAGATCATGTAGATAGCACTACATACAATAACAAGAGGACCAATGAAGTTCATGGTCTAATTTTGCTTTCTTCTAGTGAAAAATTTTAAAAGTTAAAAAAATATCTGGTTGCTTATATATATTAAACCAGTTCTTAAAAAATCCTAGATTTCTGAGAGAAAAAAAATATTCTCTATCTCGAATAACAACTGAAAGTAAACTGAGACTGAGAGTTAAACTCATTCTGTAAGTATTTTATTTCACAGAAAATGTTAAACCACATTGCTCAAAATTGCCATGGAAGCAGGAAAATTCTAAATCTCCTGGCAAAGGCAGAACTATTAATACATAAATATGACTTTAAATGTTCCCAAAATGTTTTTTTTAATCCAGGAAGTTCAGAAGAGAACTAATATCCACAAATCCAAGTATCTAGATTATCTCCCTAAGAACTGAAAATGCTTCTTTCTCCTTCCCAAATTAATTCTTTATTCTAAGATGACTCATAAACTCACACCCAAATAGCAAAATATAAACACACACTTCCATTTATGTGAGCACACTTCTGAAACAACACTCTCACGTGATTTACTTCTTCCTCTTTTCCCAAAGTAGAAGAAATGTAGAGGAAAGAGAACAATCTAAAAAGCATGTGTCAAGAAAATGAATATGTTCAAGGTTTGTCCTCTCTATAGATAAACAGAACACATAAACATTTTTTTTATTACCTGTCACATATAAACTAAGCACAGTGATAGGCAAAGGAGACTCAGTGGGTACTAGAGAAATAAACATGATGGTCCCTTCTTCAAGGAGTTCACAGACAAATAATGATAATGATGGATTACATTTATTAAGCACTTACAATGTATCTGACACTACTCAAAGTACTTTACAAGTACTACCTCATTTAATTCTTAAGAAAGCATTATGTTATAGGTACTATTATTACCTCCATTTTACAGATAAGAAAACTGAGGAGAGATTAAGTGGCTTGCCCAATGTCACACAACTTGCAAATGGCACAGTCAGGACTGGATTCTTAACTCAAGCTTTATGCTCTATAGCCTCAATATATGACGCTTCAGATGATTATGACTACAGTAAAAACAATAACATAATAATAGTTAATGATTAGTGCCTTGCACTGTAATAAGTCCTCTATCTCATTTAATTCTCCCATCAACCTGGTATAGTAGTACTATTATTACTTTTTACTTCATAGATGAGAAAACTGAGGTTATAGAAGTTACATAATTTGCCGAAGGTCTCCTAACTACTAAGAGACACAACTATCCTGAACCTCTCTTCTGAATTCCAAACCTGTTTATCCAACTGCCAACCTGATAACTCCTGATGTCTCATTCCCAAAACCTGTTCCCCTTGCAGTCTTCTCCAATGTAGTTACTGGCAATTAAATTCTCCCAGTTGTTCAAGTCAAAGACTAAGTAAGAGTTACCCTTGACTCCTTCCCTTGTGCTAATACCTGTATCCAATCCATTAGGAGATTCCACTGCCTCTCCTAAAAAGAAAAATCCAGAGATATCCAGAATCCAACCATTTCTCTCTGCCTTCATTGCTACCACACAGTACAAGTCATCATCAGCTCTCTCTAGATTACTGCAATAGTGCCCTAACTTTATTTTCATCAGTTAAACATTTACATAGCTTCAAATAAGTATTAATGAAAAATAACAGTCCCCTGGCCTGCCCATACCACCACTGAATCCTATTCCCCAGAGGGAACTACTCTCAACTCTCTTAGTTGTTTCTTCTATTTACCATCATAGCTCTAGCTATCTACTGATTGATAATACTGCTATTTCTTACCATCTACTGACTTTCCAGTGTGGAGGCTGAGGATTCAGCCCTCTTAAATTATTTCCCTTCCAATATTTGTATAAGACAATCTTGGGTCTCCAAAGCAATCTACAGATTTAATGCAATTCCTATCGAAATACTCACAGCATTTTTCACAGAACAAGAACAAATAATCCTAAATTTGAATGGAACCACAAAAGACCCCAAATAGCCAAAACAATCTTGAAAAAGAAAAAAGAAGCTGGAGATATCAGAATTCCTGATTTCAAATTATACTACAAAGCTGTAGTAATTGAAACAGTACAGTACTGGCACAGAAATAGACACATAGATCAATGGAACAGAATAGAAAGACCAGAAATAAATCTACAATTACATGGTCAATTAATCTTTGACAAAGGAGGCAAAAATATGCAATAGGAAAAAGACAGTTTCTTCAACAAGTAGTGTTGGGAAAACTGGATAGCTACATACAGAATGAAACCAGACCACTTTATTATACCATATTCAAAAATAAACTCAAAATGGATTAAGACCTACAAATGAGGCCTGAAATAGTAAAATCCTAGAAGAGAGCACAGGCAATAATTTCTCTGACATTGGCTGTAGCAACGTGTTTCTTTTTTTTTTTTTTTTTAATTTAAATTGCAGTTAGTTGACATACAGTGTAATGTAATATTAATTTCAGGTGTACAATATAGTGATTCAACACTTCCATACAATACCCAGTGCTCATCACAAGTGCACTTCTTAATCCCCATCCTCCCACCCACCTCCCTTCTGGTAACCATCAATTTGTTCTCTATAGTTAAGAGTCTGTTTCTTGGATTGCCCCCTCTCTTTTTTCTCCCCGCTGCTCATTTGTTGTGTTTCTTAAATTGCACATATGTGTAAATCATATGGTATTTGTGTTTCTCTGACTGACTTAATTCACTTGGCATAATACTATCCAGCTCCACCCATGTCAGTGCAAATGGCAAGATTTCATTCTTTTTAATGGCTGAATAATATTATATTGTATCTATATACCACATCTTCTTTAGAAGGTATAATGTTAAGTAAAATAAGTCAGAGATAGATAAATAACATATGATTTCACTCATATGTGGAATTTAAGAAACAAAGCAAATGAACAAAGAAAAAAAGGGACACTACATCAAAAACTAAGGATATACTGTATGGTGACTACCATAACATAATAAAAAATTCTTGTTAAAAAAATTTAAAAATTAAAATTAAAAAAAAAGAAAAAAGGGACAACCAAAAAACAGACTTTTTTTAAAAAAAGATTTTATTTATTTGACAGAGAGAGAGACAGCCAGAGAGAGAAGGAACACAAGCAGGGGGAGTGGGAGAGGAAGAAGCAGGCTCCCAGCAGAGGAGCCTGATATGGGGCTGGATCCCAGAACGCCAGGATCACGTCCTGAGCCAAAGGCAGACGCTTAACGACTGAGCTACCCAGGCACCCCCAAAAAACAGACTCTTAACTACAGAGAACAAACTGATGGTTTCCAGAGGAGAGAAGGGTGGGGGATGGGTGAAATAGGTGATGGGGATTAAAGAGTACACTTATCACGATGAGCACTGAGTAATGTATAGAATTGCTGAATCGCTACATTGCATACCTGAAACTAACGTAGCAGTATACATTAATTACACTGGAATTAAAAAAAAAAGAAAAGAAAATACGACAACACAGCTCAGTTAAAAAAGATTTAAAAAGATATTACAATAAACATTTATGACAATTTTTAAAAAGAGAAAAAAAGAAAAAGGAAGGCATAAGATCTAGAAAGAAATAAGTAGAAAGATGATAGCGGGGTGCCTGGGTGGCTAATTTGGTTGAATGCAATTTGGCTCAGGTTGTGATCTCAGAGTCATGAGAAGGAGCCCAGAGAGGGGCTCTGTGATCAGCAGCGAGGGAGGGGGGGTCTGCTTGTCCCTCTCCCTCCCTCTGCCCCTCCCCACACATGTGCACGCTCTCTTTCTCTCTCTCAAAAAGACTTAAAAAAAAGATGATAGCAAGTCCCAGGGTGACTCCTGGGCAGCAGTCTAGAGAACAAGCAGTCCAAACTGGAGCAGAAGGATCAAGAGCTCCAGGAGAGATGTTGGAGGAAGGATGTTTGAGGAAAGAATTTTTAGAATTCCAGATGTGTTTGGCAGAGTGGAAATTCATATTCAGAATTTTACAGGTCTGTCTGAAGCTTTGGGAAGAATTAGTGGTAGGCATACAATAACTAAGCAAATGAAAAATCAGGCAAAACACAAAAAATTGTGTAAGAAATAAAATACGCCATTATTTGACCTAGTGGTGATTATAATCAGTCATAATAATATAAATGGTGAGCCTTAATTTGTTTCTCCTGAATATTAATTTTACCTAAGATTGTCTTTTTTAAGTTTTTAATTTTAATTCATAGTTAACATACAGTATTACATTAGTTTCAGGTGTACAACCACTTGATGGTTTGAAAGAGGGTGTAAGGGAAAGACATTAAGGATGATTTCTAGGTTTTTAGCCTAAGTAATAATATCAGTAATGGCAATTCCATTTGCTGAGATGGGAGAGGCCTAGAGAGGAAAAAATATGGGTAGAGTAGAAAAATAATCAATAGTGGCCCATAATAGGTGCTCAATAAATGGTAGCCATTGTTTACATTAAAAATCATCTTCCCTTGTATCTCAGTTTTATCTCAATAAATTTTAAAGAAATCATCTTTCTGGGGTTGTACTACTTTACTACCCACAGACAATGACATAAATATTATTGAAGCTTATTCCATATTTTATTTTACAAAATTTTTCTAGTTATATGAAATTAGAACTTAGACACAGTCGTAAGTCATTAAACTGCCCACCTCAGCACAGAGAAGAGAAAAAAATGTTAAGACCTCTTTACCAACATGCTAGTGTTATAAAATTTGCTTTGAGGGATATAGTGAGACTCTTGCACCTAGTTACTCACTAGAATTGCAATGATAAAATCAGAAAGATCTATTTTAATCCAGCATCTTTAATGTGTCCCATTTATTCTGGACCACATGTGTGTGTGTGCACATGGCCACCTGAGATACATATAATATCTCAAGATATTATATGTATAATATAATATACATTATACTTGAGATAATATATTTTTTAAACCTGATCTTTAACAAATCATTCAACATTAATTCACTATGGATTTCTAACTACTGATCTGGTCCATTCCCCTAGTTTAATGAAGGAAAAAAAACAAAGCCCAGAAGTCAAATAACTTGTCCAAGAGAACACAATTAGGAAATCCTGGAGTTGTGTTAAGTACATATGAGGAATAGTGGAAGACAGCTAGAAAAACACATCAGATCTTAACTGTCAGTCTAAAGGATTTTCGACTCAATTCTTTTTTTTTTTTTTTTAAGATTTTATTTATTTATTTGACAGAGAGAGACAGCGAGAGAGGGAACACAAGCAGGGAGAGTGGAAGAAGGAGAAGCAGGCTTCCCACCAAGCAGGGAGCCCAATGCGGGGCTCAATCCCGGGTCCCTGGGATCATGACCTAAGCCGAAGGCAGTTGCTTAACGACTGAGCCACCCAGGCACCCCTCAACTCAATTCTGAAGTAAAAGGTTTAGAAGAAATAAGCTATATAATTAAAGCTGTACATCAGGAAGAGAAAAAAGGGGGCAAAAAGATAGGGAAAATAATTCACTCTAGGCAAAATTCAAGCGGGCTGAACCAACAAATGTATAAAGGAAAGAACAGATGCAAAAGTCTTTGAAGATTTACAATTAAGTGCTTATCTTCTGACTAGAAGCAAGGAATAAAAGGAATAAGTAGGGGTACCTGGGTGGCTCAGTCAGTTAAACTGCTGCCTTTGGCTCAGGTCATGATCCCAGGGACCTTGG